>NW_019154089.1:30624037-30648046 GCF_002288905.1 Enhydra lutris kenyoni
ATGTGATCTCTGTCAAATAAATAAAATCTTAAAAAAAAAAAAAAAAAAAGCCAGAGCTCTCGCTATATTGGGAGATGGGGACAGGGGAGGGAGGCGGATGGTATAAGAAAGCGAAGTCTTCATCTATCACAGCAGGAAGAAAACAGACAATGCATAGAGCAGATAAATCAAGAAATGGCAGCGTAAGCATATTCCTAAAAGATCTGGAAGCACGAGCTGAGAGAAACAGTGAGTTAGAAGTGACTGCCTCTCTGGGGAGGTGGGCACTGGATGGCTATTTTCATTATGCGTCTTTGAATACTATTTGATCTTTTGTTTTTGTTTTTTGAAGATTTTATTTATTGATTTGACAAAGATAGAAACAGTGAGAGAGGGAACACAAGCAGAGGGAGTGAGAGAGGGAGAAACAGGCTTCCTGCCAAGCAGGGAGCCCGATGTGGGGCTCCATCCCAGGACCCTGGGATCAGGACCTGAGCTGGAGGCAGCTGCTTAATGACTGAGCCACCCAGGCACCCCACTATTTGATCTTTTGAAAGCATGTATTGCTTTGATCAAAATTTTTAAATTTACTTTAAAAGACAACAACCCAAGGCCTCCTTCCTAGCATCTCTGATGCCATCTGGCCAGTCGCTAGCACTGTCTTCAGGCAGCCTTCACTCCTGGACCCCCTCACTGCAGGTCTTCTGGGACAGAGACCCCCATCCCCAGCAGCTTCTCTCCACACAAGGGACAGGAGGACAGAGCAGAGAAGTCCACGCCCTGGGCCTCTGGAGAAGGTCTACCCTCCTGGTTGTTTACAGCAAAGAGCAATACGGTGACTGGGTTAGAGACATTGCCACCCCACCTCCTGCCAGCCGTTTCACCCAGCTGCTTCCTGTGTTGTCAGTGTTGAGGGTTGAGGGGTCCTTTCCGTTGATAACCCAACAGGGCAGGTCAGATCCCATCCTCTGGCAGGGCAGGAGGTGGCGGGGCGGTCATGTCTCTGAGAGCAGCTTGCCAGCTTGCCGATCTGCTCCCAGTGGGGCCTCCTGGGACAAGCCACCACGTGAGGGGTACCAACGTGACCTCTGTCTGGGGAGAGGAGCTGCGTCTCAGCAGCACCTACTTAAACTCAGGAAGGGAAGCCAGTCACCCTGGGTCTGCCCTGGAAACAAAGAGCGAGACAGCAAGTTCAGCCACAAGAGCAGAGCGTGCAGGCCTCAGTTTCATGAGGCTGCAGCTCGACTATGGCTCCAACTGAAGACCGACTTAGGCCCTGGAATAACATCTTCACTCACTCTAAAAAGGTCATTTCCTTGTCGGTGAAACAGGGAGGTTGGTCGGGCAGTGGTTCTCTACTGTGATGTCAAAAAACGTCCATTGTCAAGGTTCTTATGGGCAACTTTTACCAGTGACGGTTTAAGTATGAGGTTTGTAAACAAGGTACTTTTTTTTTTTTTTTAAAGATTTTATTTATTTATTTCACAGAGAGAGATCACAAGTAGGCAGAGAGGCAGGCAGAGAGAGAGATAGAGGAGGAAGCAGGCTCTCCGCTGAGCGGAGAGCCCGATGCGGGACTCGATCCCAGGTCCCTGAGATCATGACCTGAGCCGAAGGCAGAGGCTTAACCCACTGAGCCACCCAGGTGCCCCAACAAGGTACTTTTTATTATGTGTTTGGGAGAGCTCCAAGTGCTCCCATGTTACCCCTGCTTGCATGTATATCTCTTTCCCTGAGTGGGGGTGGATTGGGGAGGGGCTGGCTGTGGCTGTGGTGGGTTGAGCATGTCAATATTGTCCACCTCCAACTCAAAAAAAAAAAAAATGACATTGACAGCAGATGGACCCTCCATGCAAAGGGTTTCCTTCAAGACCACGGTTCTCTAACGTGGACACCCACTCTGGCCAAGATGTATGAGAGGCCATGGACCTGCCCATGAGTATTCTTGCCTTTGCTCCAACTCTCTCCACTCTCCAGTAGACTGTCCTCTCCCCTTTTGGAATCCTACCCTTGACCACTGTCAAGGCCCAGTTCAAGACAGGCCACCATGAAGTTCTGAACAGCCAAAGTCCATCAAACCTCCATTTCTCTGGATTCTTAAAGTGCTCAGTCTCAGCGTTCACAATTTCCTACTGCATTATAAATTGCTTTATGTGTTCACTAATTGTTTGGATCACCAAAAACAGGAATAGTCATCTTTTTTTTTTTTTTTTTTTTTTAGTTTCACCCATACCCCTAGTACAGATCAGGGCACATTCTACACATTATTTACTTAATAAGCACTACAGGAACAACTTGTTGACTACATTGGCAAGTGGCCCAAATTCATGTCTTTTGGTAAAAAAAAAAAAATTTTTTTTAAACTTAAAACATTATAGTTCTCTATGATATCACATCTAAGTCAGCCTTATTGCTGGAAGACTCTGAGGAGACTTCTTTAGAACATACCGATCTCACCTTAACACGTAAGACACAGGTCCTTATTTCTCTCTCCCATGTGACAGTATAACATACTTGAAGGTTGATGGCCAACCCCTAGTCCTGAATTCTTTTCTCACCCTTCATACCTTGCCAAAATCAGTCTTAAGACGTCACGATTTAAAAACACAAATTGGCTATCTTTCTCAGGTATCCCTTCACTTAATACTGGGTTACTGAGTATCTTCTGTGAGGGTCAGCCCTGCAGATTCTCTGGTCTCAGAAAGTGAGACAATCCTCTCATTCATCCCCAGCTAATTTCTAATTCCACCCACAGAGGCAGCTGTTCCAAACCTCCGGAAGTCTCCTGAACTTTCCTAACCAGTCTGCCACCTTTACTTTCTGCAGAGGACATCATCTCCTCCCTTATTTAGAAGACAGAAACCATACAACATGGACATACTAAACATCCTTCTATCTCACGAAGAGAATAAAGTCTGAGAACCACAGCTCTAAGATGACCTAATGATGATGCAAACACACAATCAAAAGGCCTATTGATGAAGTCATCACTGGGTCCTTCTCTGGTATCTCTCCAGAAGGTCACATTTACTTCCCTCTCTCCTTGCACTATTTCTGAGTTGCTGTAAGTCTAGCCATATGCCACTCACCCAGAAGGGTCCCTGCAAGAAATTCTGCCTGAACCCCAGCTCTGCCTTCTCAGAGCAATCTCTTTCAAGGATCTTGCACTGAACTGGTTTCCTCCTCTACTGCCAGGGCCCAAGAAGTATGGCTTGAATGGTCTTCCTTTGAGGCATACCACACACAGCCCTTGGCATAATGGCCATGGCTAGGAAGCCAGTATCCAAACTCTGCATCCTGGGAGGCGCCCCACACCCACTGACTGAAATCTGAAATGTCTTTGTACAGACAAGGCCGTCCAGGGGCCGTGACAGAATCTGTGAATCACACAGTGCCTTTCAGTGTCCCCTTGGCTCGCTGTTACAGAGAGGCCACAGATTTGTCTTCTTAAGTTGACACACAATATATAATTAATAACTTGTTCCTCTAGGAATAAAGGGCAGTCCTCCCAAAGAGCCACACATTCAGAAACCTCTTCCTCTTCTGTTTCCATGGCCTTTTCTTCTAAGACTGGGATTTATAGACATTATCTCATCTGCAGGCTCCTGTGGCAACAGGTAGGTAACAGGCTGGGCAAGCTGCTTTCCCGTGGCCAATTCAGAAATTGAGAGAGAGGCAGCGCAGGATTTAAAGGCACACAGCAAGTCGAGGATAACTCCTGTGTCCGAAGGCCACGGCGCTGCTCCGTCTGCCTGGGAAGTGAAGCGTGCCCTTAACATTTTTGGCTGATTGCAAAATGCTAAATGCATACAGAAGGAAAGTTCCTTCCTGACCTCTCTTTGTGTGTTGAAATGTGAGAACTACCTCTGGGCTTGGGCTCAGTGTACTCCCTCCCCTTCTTTCTGCCTACTCAAGTTATATTCACCGTCAGTGAGCTGCTCAAGAGCACTTCCTACCTGAAGGCCTTACTGATAGCGCATCCTATCACTCTCGTGGCTACCTTTTGCAGGTAACCCTGCCGGGGCTAGGTTTCTTGGCCACAGAGCCAACTCCCCGTGGGAAAAGCAAAATCCAGGAAGGCCCTGGAGGTAGAGGAGCTGGGAAGAGCTATGGGTTGACTACACACATGAACCATATTCTTAAGGATTATGTAATTAATACATCAAAATAATAAATACACGGGCACCTGGGTGGCTCAGTTGGTTAAGCGTCTGCCTTCAGCTCAGGTCATGATCCCAGGGTCCTGGGATCAAGTCCCACATCGGGCTCCCTGCTCAGTGGGGAGTCTGCTTGTCCCTCTCCCTCTGCCTCTACCCCCTGCTCGTGCTCTGTCTTTCTTTCTCTCACTCTCCATATCTCAAATAAAATAAAATCTTCAAAATAACCAATAAATGCATAAATGGAATAGCACTTCACTATGTGCTAGACACTCTACTCAACACGTTCATGTGTCCCTCACTTAAAAAGAGCACCCAGTGAAGGACCTACTCCTTCCCCACCCCTGCTGGCCTCCCAGTCACTACCCAGCACGCTCCACTACCAAAACAGGTCTATCCTCTAGACCCTAGGCATGGGTGTGCTCCTCAGAACAAGACCGAAGGCCTGTTACAAAGGCTCCAATGAAGTGACCGATATCTGGTTTCGTCAAGGACAAGTGAATAATTAATACTTGCTAGTAAAGAAATAGACTCATTGTTATGGTGGCCACACGGAGGCTACAAAAGACCACTTTGTGAAGTTCTTGGTGGATCCCTGGGGCCGACAGCAGCCAAAAGAAACCTCTCTGAGTGAGAGTGTAGGCCAATCCTCAAATGTAGGGACCAGAGCCTGTGCTGTTTTCCAGGAGTGCTGTTTCCAATGCTAATTAGCTTGTCGCTTATTCATCACCTCATTCAGCTTGCTGGTCAATGACAGCAGTGGGGGGGGCCCATGGAACTCCCAAGAGGGCACAATTTATCAGAGGGGACGTGGAGTTTTCTCCTGGGGCGCTTTTCCAGATTTTAAATTCATGTCTACCTTTTCTGGGCCAGCCTCCGATTTGATTTGAGAAAAACTCTCCAACCCCACTGGATCATATACCCCATTCTTGGCCCAATGCCTAAAGCAAGTATTTCCTTTTCCACTTTCAGCAGGGACGGAACAAGGCAGGCTTGGGTGCCTCCAGAACTGGTGAGAACTGGCCAGGAAATATAATAAAGAACCTTAGTGAGCAGAGAGCTAATGCCCCCAGCCAGAGGCTCAGTGTTCAGAACTAGGCAGAAGCACTAGCATTGTAAGAAACAACACACTCTTCTTGTGGCCTCGTAACTGCCCAGGCAGATGGCAGCCAGTGCCAGTGAGTAACTCTCTATAGGAAAGTTTTACCCTCCCCCCCAAGTGGATACTGGGTGCTCCACACATACCTTCCAGTGACAGTAACCCCTGGCCAGTGACACATACACACGCTCCTACAGTACTTCTGCCCCAGCAGCAAACAGAGCTGACCACGGCTAGATACTGTCATTTCAGTGAGCTGTTCCCCAAATTGCTATCCAGTTCCCCGTTCCCACTCGCAGCCCACTGCCTGAAATTCCACCGCTAGAGATATCAAATATGTTGACTTAAAGCTTTGTTTTCCATTCAAATGCCTCCTGGCCTCTGTTTCCTTTCCAGTTAAATGACTTCTAAAGGACCTGCTCTGCATTGAATGGCAAATTCTTTTGTATTTAGCTCTTAAAAGATAAACATGTTCACTGGCTCCTTTCTTGAAAATAATTTTTGACACAGGAGAATGGGGGAAGCACAGAACATGGAGGTGGAGGTGGGAGGCCTCAGGGAGCATCACAGAGAAGGTCTTATGGTGCTGAAACAGACTTCATGGCTTTTGCAATCTTGCTCAGGGATATGAACCTAGAAATTTGCACTCTAACATCTGTAATCTCCAGGGTTAGGAGCATGGCTCCCAACAGGGCCTGTGCCCAAAAGTAAGTAAGGTAAGACACAATGCCCTAAGGGAGACATAGGTAAAAGGTAGAAAAGTGGAGTATGAGAACGAGCACTCCCCTAATTCGTTCCTCATGCCTGCAGGACAGCCCTAGTCTCCTCATACACGCCAGGAAGGCACAAGCACTTGGCAGCTAGCAGGAAAAGATCCTTGCCACCTTCTTGTCCTGGCTGGAAGGGGAGCAGATGGCCCATCAGCCCTAGGTGAGTGTTTCTGCTGAGCTGGAGACACTAGGGAAGCAGAGGTCAAAGTCAGATTCCCTGGGCTGGGAAGGGCCAGGGCAGTGCCAGTGTTCTTTCCTGCCATGTTCTCCTCAGCACAGAGAACCATACTCCTGTTGGACCATGCTTCCTGCCCCCACCCCCACCCCTAAACAGAGAGCACCCCCTTCTCTTCCTTTTCACCCACCCATCGAGGGGGAGGGCTGTCCTGAAAAGCAGAAGCTACAACAGACAGGTAGGCAATCTTTCCGGTTCTCCAGAGCTCAAGAAAATCCAACCTTTTCCCCAGGAGTCAGCCCACTCATCCCCTTCCCCCTGTCCTCCCCCGCCCACAGCCAACCGGCTGGGGGAGTGATGCTAGTGTAGGCCAGGAGGCTTCAAAGCGGGTCAGACTTGCCTCCTCCCTCATTAAATCCCCCACCCCCGAACACTGGCGCTCAGACCTTCGCCCCACCCATCTCTCGTTCACTGCAGGGCTCTGTGTGCCCCAGGCGTCTACCAGGCAGGCCCACGCGGCTCTCGTTGGCCCTGGAGAAGGTGATGGTGGCCTCGGCGGCAGAGGAGGCGGCCGGCGCTCTGCAATACCTGGGCTCGGGGATGTCAAGCCGCCGGGCTCGCGGCCGAGGCAGGTGTCTCCCGTGCTCGGGATTAGCGCCGCTTCCTCTCCGGCCCGCGGCTCCGGCCCAGGCCGCGCACCTGCTGCTGCTGCTGCTGCTGCTGCCGCTGCCGCTGCCACTGCCGACGCCGCGCCCGAGCTCCGCCCGAGCGGCGCTGAGTGTCCGCGCCTCCTCGCAGAGGGTCCGCACCGCGGGGCCCAGGGTGGGCCGGAGGGCGAAGGGGGCCGCGCAGGGCCTGGAGTCCAGCCTCCAGGGGCTTGGGGCGGGCGGGGGGGCGGAGGGAGGCCGCGCTAGCCTGAGCGCCGCGCCGAGCGCCCCCCTCGGGCTGGGAGAAGGGGCGCCGGCCCCTTGCGCATCCTCACGGCCGCATCGACGTCCCCCGCAGCATCCCGGTCCCCATGCCGGCCCCGAGGCCTGCGAGCGCCGCTTACCTGGGTCTGCCGCAGGTCCAGCGGAGCAGCCTAAGGCTACGGCGGGGCCCCGCGCCAGGGCGCAGGATGCTCTGCCGCGCTGGGCTCGGCTCTGCCGGCCGCGGCGCTCGGCCCCGCCCTCGGCCCCGCCCCCCTGCCCGCCGCGGCTCCTCCCCGCGCGCGGTGTCAGCCCCTCCGCCGCGGCGGCTGTCACACAAAGAGCAGGAAATGGCTGCGGCGAGGGGCGCACGGCCGGCTCATCCCCGACCTGCACCCCGGCTGCTGCCCCAGGACAGCCAGCCGCGCGGCCCTCCGGATGGGGAAGGGAGAGAGAACCTGCCGCCAGGTCTCGCATGCCTGGGAGCCACACCTGCGGCAGTGGGAGGGCGGAAGCTCTGGGCTCGGTTCGGGTCTCATCGATCTCACGTTATTTCCAAGTGCTCATTTATCTACCTAATATTTATTGAGCAGCTATTTTGTTCCGAGCCCCGTGAAGAAGCTGAGTATGCACTGGTGTACTGCCCTTTTGGAGCTTGTCATCTACCAGGAGAGGCAGGGCGTAAATTACCCTAGTAATGTGCAGTTACAGCTGGAAGAAGTTCTGCGAAGGAAAGGAACAGGGTGAAATGATGGAAAATAAAGCTGAGGTTTGGGGAGAGGGGACTCCCAGCAACTGAGTCTGGTCCCCAGTGCTGCGCCTCTGCTGAGGAATACCTTCTCAGTTCCTTGGAGTCAAATCCCTGAAGCTGCCATCTCTTAAGCAGGGACCTGCCTCAACTTCACTCAGGAATTGCCTAACGGACAAAAAGGAACACACACGGTGACAGGAGGAACCTGAAAGGACAGGCAGGCACCTTTCTCTTCAAGGCTTATCTGCCCTTCAGGGCTGGCCAAAGAAACGGTTCTCCCTGAGCTGCAGCCTGGTGGACCTTGGGATCCATCCTCCAGACCCCCTGCTCAAGTCACTTCAACAGTCTTGTTCCTGAGAAGCCTCCGTAACTAGAAAGTGAGGAATAATAATTGCCCTTCCTACCTCACAGGTAGACACTGGAAAGCATTTGAGACATTTTAATGTGTGTGTAGATATAAAAGATAAAGTCCTGTTGCAAGGGAAGCTTTCTGAAATGTTTGTGCAGGGCCCACAAATTTATATTTAATCACTTAGCTGTTCCTGTTAGGGGCTATTTATAGAGGAGTCGTATTACCCGAGTCTCTAGCAAAGGACTTGTGAAGTCTTTGCCCTCACTGATCTCATACCATTTCCCAGACACTCAGAATTCATGATCCTTTATGGTTTGATGTTACATCACTCATTCTAATTTAAATTGCTATTTCAGAAAGGATGACTTATCTATATATGTACACATACACATTTCTGTCCCTGTGAGAAAGCTGTGGAGGTGTTTGTGGAGGATGGCTTTAAAAACTGGTTTCTTTCTTTTTCTTTCTTTCTTTCTCTCTCTCTTTCTTTCTTTCTTTCTCCTTCCCTCCTTCCTCCCTTCCTTTTCATTTCTCCCTTTCTTTTTTAATTTTTCATTTTCCACTGTGATTCTTAGGATTTTGAGTGTCAGTGATTACAAATGTATAACAAGAGAGATTGGATTTTCATTCTAAAGGGACAACTATTTTGGATATTGTAGATTTCTGGAAGACATATTTCTCCCTGTTGTTCCTTTCCTGTCTTTTCACCTTCCAAGAACAAGTTGCTTAAAAGAAACAAAGAGACCATTACATATATATTTGTTGAGATCTTAGGCAAAAATAATTCCCTGACCCCTGATTTCCATTTGCTTACAAGGGGAAGCAAGGTGGTTTGTTCAAACCACTATGTTGGAAATCCAGAGGCTTGCCTTTTGGTCCCAGTTTTGCAACTAAGTGACCCTAGGCAAGTCACTTCACCTGTTTCCTCCTCTATATAGTGAAGTAAGATGGATATATTCCAAAATCCTTCTGCATGTAGAAAATCACATAAGTTAAAATCACATAAGAAAGACGTGCTCCTGCCCTGCTTAAAGGACTTCACTAGCTCCCCATTGTTCTTAGTGTGGAGCCCAAACTCCTTAACTAATGGCCCACAGGAGTCTTTCTTCATGATCTAGCATCTACCTCTCCAGTCTCTCCTGTTGTGAGCAAGCTCTTTGCCTTTAGCTAAAAGCAATCTTTTAGGCTCCCAAATCTGCTGTGTTAGGCCTCTGTGTAAGATGGGCTTTTGCTTAGAATGGTCTATCCTCCTTTCCCTCCCACTTGTGCACTTGCCCCCAGTTTGCTGCCTAACGTCTATTCATTCTTCTGGGATCCATTTACCTGTCTGTTCCTTCAAGCTCCCTTCTTGTCTGTGTTAGGCTAGGGTTAGTCATTCATGCACTCAGAGCCCCCTCAACTTCCTCTGTCATTCCCCCCTTGGTGTGCTGTGTGGTGATTGCTGACCTAATTTCCTACATACCATCATTAGAGCATAAAATCAAAGAGAGAAGGGATGTGTCTTTCTTGCTTCTCAACATTTCCTCGGAGACTAGTACTTAATAGGAGTTCAGTAAATATGAGTTGAATGAATAATCAAAAGTAAAATCTTAGCTTACATATTGCCAGTGAAATGTGTAGCCATCTGTCTACTGCCTCCAGATATGTTTCATGTCCAACCCCCGGCTGTACCATCAGCAATGAGAGAATCGAAGCTCTCAGGCAAAAATTGCTTTGCCACTTGCTAAGCTGTGGCCCACACACTGTGGTTCCATGTGTGGCAACATTGCCTTGTTTTTAGAAGAGTCTCAGGTCACTTAGGACACCTAGGTCTCTGTTTAAAATTCACAGATCCTGCTTCATAGAGACCAATAGCGGAGTATCTGAAACAGGTATAAGAATTGGTTCTGGAGAGAGAAAACATAAATACTAATATTAACAATAATGGCTAAAATGTTTTAGAATCCATATATATATACATATTTAAGTAGGCTCCATGCCCAGTGTGGGGCCCCATGTGGGGCTTGAACTCACAGCCCTGAGATCAAGACCTGAGCTGAATCAAGAGTTGGGCACTTAACTGACTGAGCCTCCCAGGTGCCCCTAGAATCACAAATAAATTTTTTAAAAGATTTTATTTATTTATTTATTTATTTATTTGAGGCAGAGAGTGAGAATGAGCACATGAGTGCAAGTGCGGGGAGGGGAAGAAGGAGAAAGAGAATCCCAAGCAGGCTGAGCTCGAAGCTAAACTCAAGGCTTGATCTCACAACCCTGAAATCAACCTGAATCGAAATCAAGAGTCGGAGGAAGCTCAACCAACTGAGCCACCCAAGTGCCACTCAATGATAAATTTTTAAAAAGAAAGAAGGAAAAGGGTGTGAGATGGCGAGAAACCGTGAATAATACAAAAGAAGTTTCTAAGTGCAATGGGTTTGCTCCATACAGTAGACTCACACACTTGGTGCATGTTGTTAGCAGGAAAAGAGAAACTTGATGGTCAGTTATGCAATTTACCTTGTCCATTAGATAAAGCCTGAGCACTTGCTCAAAATTGCTTCATTTTACAGATGAAAGAACTGGGGCCCAGAAAGAGGAAGGGTTGCCCAACAGCGGCTGGACCCAGACCCAGGTCTTTCCATAGGAAACTGGGTTGCCTATTTCCTTCTTTGAATCTGAATAATTTGTTAAAGCATATGTTTTTTAAAGATTTTATTTATTTATTTGACAGAGATCACGAGCAAGCAGAGAGGCAGGCAGAGAGAGAGGAGGGGAAGCAGACTCCCTGCTGAGCAGAGAGCCTCATGTGGGGCTCGATCCCAGGACCCTGGGATCATGACCTGAGCTGAAGGCAGAGGCTTTAACCCACTGAACTACCCAGGTGCCCCAAAACATATGTTTTAACTGACATTTATTAAATGTCTTTTGGGGGCCAGCCTCTGTGCTAAGTACTATATATGGATTGGCTCATTTCATCCTCATGAAATCCTAAGAACTAGCCCCATTATTTTATAAATGAATTATTGACAGCTGGTGTGCTGCTGAAAGACTGCAGCTCCAAACTGGGCCATTTGGAAATGCATGTCCTCCCTTCATGCTGTCTTTCTCTCACTTTGCTCATTTCTCACAACTTCTACGGACCTGGTCTCCCTTGAAGGTCAGATCGTTTGCACATAACTTCACAGCAAAGAACCTTTCATCTTCATTTAAACAAGTTGTATACACAGTAATTGTAGATAAGAACTGTTAAGGAGGGTAGAGCATATTCTGAACAGAATTTGGAATGCACCAATGTAACAGGCACATGGCCACGTGCTGCTGTACTGTCAGAGGCTAGCAAAGGTGACCCCCTAATCAGCCCCACAGAAGGGATGGGAGCATGGAATTTGGGGACAGACAGGTCTGGCTTCAAGCCCCCATTCTGTCACTCATTAATTGTGGGACCATGAAGTGTTTCCCTAATTTACAGAGCCCCATTCTCATCTGTAAAATTCAAATGATTGTAATTGTACATATCCCTTGGGCTCTTAGAAGATTAAATGAAATAATAAATGTAACATGCTAAGCAGAGTCATCATAAGTGCTCAAAAACGGAAGCTTTTATTGCTACTATTGTTATTAACATGGTTGGAATTTTGGTGTGACCTCTAGGAAGAATGCAGGACTTGGAAGGAGATCTGAGTTTTTTGTTTTTTTTTTTAAGAGTTTATTTATTTATTTGACAGACAGAGATCACAAGTAGGCAGAGAGGCAGAGAGAGAGAAGGAAGCAGGCTCCTGCTGAGCAGAGAGCCCGACATGGGGCTTGATCCCAGGACCCTGAGATCATGACCTGAGCCAAAGGCAGAGGCTTAAATTAACCCCCTGAGCCACCCAGGTGCCCCGAGATCTGAGTTCTAATGTCACCTTTTTAAATAGCTCTACAACCTCTGGCATGTTCTCTATCACTTCCTTTTCTGTAAGGTGAGACCCATGCACTCCCACTTTCATCCCAAAGGTGCCGAGAAATCAAACATCATCTTAGATGGGAAAGTGCTTTGAGATACACAAAAGAGAAAAGCAAATGAAATGTTTGTATAGTTTATTTCACCTTATAGGCACATGTACTCCAAATCATTCTGAGAAGCTGGAAAGGGACCAGAAACTCCTTCACAACTACAGATGGGTGTCAATGAGTGTGGGTAGAGGTGGACCTGGATGGTGAGGAGTCACAGTGCACTCAGCTCCTTCGACTGATTGTCCTGTGACCATGTTAGCTAGCACTTATTACCTTTGTCCTCAAGGTTCCCAGTCCTAACTAAAAAATAATGCAAGGGAAGAAGGTGGAATAAGATGTATTTTTTGCTTGTTTGTTTTGTTTTATTCCGGTTTCTCTCCCTGAAATGTTCTTCTAGACTCTTTCTTCCTTGGGAGCTTCTATTTACCCTTCAGCACAGCTCAGACTTTACTTCCTCTGGGAAGCCCTCCTTGATCCCTTAGGTGTTTTCACCCTCTGTGCTCTCATATTTTGATCACTGCTCCATCCCATAACCTACAACAGCCCTTTTCAATCACAGGTGATTCTCATTATTTGGTACGTGTGTTTTATAAAGTTGCCATGGACACTGAAGAAGTGAATACTGAACCATTGCTCCTAGTGGAAGTATAGGGATAGGTTCCTGTGAGCCTCTGGTCACGTTTTCATCAACAGATCCATACATGATCCTGTTTTACCCATATTTGTGTTAAAAAAAAACAACAACAACACTTTATTTAATATACCTGTGGGTTCATTAACATTAAACTCACAGTTAACAGCATTATAACTCATGCCTGAATGAAACTTATCTGACACACATTTTCTTTGAAAGAAATGTCACAGCCTTCTTGCTCTTAGGAACACTACACGGCACTTCAGCTCTGTGCTTAAGGACCATTTTAAACAGCAAAATGACCAACAAAAAAGTACCCAAGTGCAAAACATGGCACTAAATAGACCTCAAAAAGGATACTTGTTTACAGAACGAGAGCTGAAACGAGAAGGCAGAGCAGCTCCTTGCTCCCCCTTAGCTGGGGATGTGTGTGCAGAGCAGCTCACGGTTTTCATGGCGCCGGCATGGGCATGCCATGGATGACTATGAAAGGACTGATTTGGGAGTTACAAATAAATGTCAGCGAGCAGGCAATCTGCACGTATAGAAGCTGTAAATAACAAGCATCAGCTGTATTTATGTGTTGGACTTTCTTTTAGTAGCATGAGGACTTCTTATGGGAAGGCTGGTGTCCATACTAGGTAACCAACAAGAAGTCCCAGCAGTTGATGGGGTAAGAGAGGAGAGTGTGTAAGATTATGTATAGATCAGTTGATGAAAGGGTCAGTGTATTTATTCCCCTGGGCTCCTCTTTGTGATGGACATTGCCTTCCTAACTAAAGGTCTTTTCCTCTCAAGGCAACCTCCTTCAGGGGACTGTCTGCTTTCACATTCAAATGAGCACTTCCTCCTCCTGTCTCTTCAGGCCTCCAGGTGGCAACTGCTCCTTGGCTTATTTTCCTCTGTACTACTTTCTGTGGGTCTCCTAAACCCGACCCACACTCTTTTAAATAATCCTTTCCCTTTCATAAATAAGTCCTCCTTGATGTATCTTAATTTGAGTGTGAAGTGTTTGGTGCCTAACTGATAAGATATCCTATTCACCTTATACACCTGACAGTACCAGGCAATGTCAGGTGAATCGGTAACTACTATTTATGAAGTAAAGAAATGATCTCTAAATGATCTCTAAAACTCCTTCTAACAGTTACTCTGTGATCCCACAAGCCAACTACACATCATGACTTGCAGAGAGTCTCAAAGTCATTGAACACACACACACACACACACACACACACACGCAGAAATACACAAATACACACGGCCCGTCTTGCTGAATGGATTATGTTCCATCTCTTCCTCAGAGTGGTGGACGTGTGTGTTGGGAGATTCCAGAGAAAGTTGGGCCAGATAAATGCTCTGAGAAGCAGAGCTGCTCATCCAACTGCTTCAGGAGTTTCATATCCGGGTCATTTCCCAGTGGGAGGCAATCCCAAAGGGGAGTCCCACCAAGGACTGTGTAGAAACCACAGGCATTTTTCCTCGTGCCGAATGGTCCTCTGGTGCATGAACCGGCTCCTGCCGTGGACGTCGGCATTTGGCAAACTAGAAGGTACAGGGAGAGCTCAGCAGACCGAAAATACAAGCCGGCCTTTATTTCACTGGGATTTTAGGAGGCAGGTACAGGTACTTTTTGCTGCCCAGCTGTAACTGAAGAACTCTGAATTACAAATTCCACGTGTCACCCACACAGCAGATGACAGTGAATGAGTATGAACCATACTCTGGTACTAGGAACAAGGCAAAAAATCATCTTCACATTGGCTTCTTTTCCATCAGCGTTGCTCTCTCAAATCCACTGACTGTGTTGCTGCCCAAATGCGCTTTTAAATACAGATTTGACCTTCTTTCCTTGTTCCGTGACATCTTTCCTATCGGTAGAGTTCCCACATTTCTTGTCTTTCAAAATATGGTCTTTATCTAGACTTATAGCTTCTGTTTCAATTTGCCTAACTCCTTCCATCATCCTTACCTTTGCCAACACCCGCGCCCACCCCCATAACTTATGCTCCAGTGAGATAAACTGATAATAGCTTCCGCACATGTTCAATTTCCTCTAGCCCTACCTGGAAAGTATTTCTCTTATTTCTGCCCACTTACTTCTTAAAAAAAAAACCCATAATTCATCTTCAGAACTGAGTCAGACATTATATCCTCTATGATGGTACTTCTCAAACTTTAATGTGCTTATGGTTACCTGTGGATCTTGTGAAAATGCAGATTCCCATTCAGGGAATCTCAGGGTAGAGTCAGAGAATTCAGATTTCTCATAAGCTGGTCATATTGCTATTGATGGTCCCGGGACCACACTTTGAGTAGCAAGGTTTTGTAAAGTTTTTCCTGATGTCCCCCTTCCCCTGAGAGATTCCATCACTTTTTCTGAGCTCTTCTCCCCTTTGACTAATTTCTGTTCTTTCCCTAAATGATGGATTATAATTTTACTGCTTTTTTTTTTAAATGAGTTACCTGGGGTTTCTAAAAAGTAAATTAGACTGCTTTTTTCATCTTTGTTTCCATAGCTCTCAGCAGAGTATATCATAGGAACACAGGAAGCATTTGATGTTTACTTGTTGAACAAATGTTGAATGATATGTAGTCCATTTTTTTTTTTTTTTGTGGAACATGAAGCCACGTAATCATTTTTATTTAAGGGAAATTTTTGGTTGTCTGACATTTGGGCAAATACTGAACCCAGGCCATATATATTGTATTTATTAAAACATACAGTTTTATTTGCTAGAACCAACCTTTAACTATGTGTGATTTATAAATGGTTAGAGATATTTATAACATTTTCATTGTGAATCCTAGCAATCACTGTACACTAATAAATATTCAATACATCCAAATATAAATAGCCTTAAGAGGTACAAAATGCAAAATCTAAAAAATGCACCTAGAACCAAAACCTTGGATAAGGGAATTCCCTGTGAATGCATGGTACCGTTTTCAAAATGTGGGAGGGGTAGCAAAAAATCAGGCAGGAAGCCCATTTTGCAAGATAGGACACTGGGGAGTTAACATAGTCAGTTAAGGCCCCAGTGAATCTGAGCTTGAACACGATAACACCATACGAGGGGCAATTTCTGAAACCAGACCAGAGAAATCAGTCAATTTTGATGTTTTCCTTCAGGCTGGATGTTCCGGAAATGATCTCTAATTAAGGGTTTCACAAGAGAATGTACAAAATGCCAGAAAGTAAACAGGGATGATTTTGGATATGTTGAGTAAGATCATCTTCTGAATGATAGAGTTTTATCTGGAGGCAACCAGTTTCACAATAATTATAGTTACAAGTTATGCATCTGAATCTCCAGCTGGTCAAAATATCACATGGTTTAGAAAGAGCTAATTGCAACACCATCTAATAATCTCTCTGAAAGTTTTATCTGAACGCTGCAGGAAAATGAAATCTCTCTTACATCAGGGAATACCCTTCCCCACAAAGTGTGGAAGAGCACTGCAGCTGGCTCGAAGTCGAAATGATAATTAAAGGAAGCATTTATATACCTGCAGGCGGACCGTTCAAAACTGCTTTGAAGCTCACCCAGAAATGGCTTCATGCAACATGACTCTGGAGGGGTGGGTGAGTCAAAGGGTTAATTAACTGAGTGACTCCAAAGTCATTAACTCTAACAAAGATGAGAAGACAGATGAGAACAAGAAGATCCTATTCCAAGTTGGAGGGCTACACGGCCAACCATAGTGGCCTCTGTGGGAGAAACAGCCCTTGGTGGTTGACTTCTTTATTGGCTTTCTGTCTTGCCCCCCAGCTTATTTAACTCCTCTGCAATCCCCTTCATCCTCAGTAGAAGGCAGCATTGAACAGAAACAAAGAAAGGGCAATGGCAGCAAACAGATGTGGGCTCTAAATCTCCTGGCTCTGTCATTCTGGCAAGCTCTCTTGGCTTTTTAAAGCCTCAGTTCCATCATCTGTAAAATGGGAATAAGAATACATTCTCATGGGGTTGGTGGGAACGCAGGACGAAATGAAATTGTGCAGATAAGGCCTGTAGCTCAGTACATATTCACTTGGCATATTTCAGTGCTCCATCAACAGTGGGCTGTCTTGTGCCTCTTGGAAGCACCCCACTCAGTGCTTGACTCACTTTCCATCCAGATGGTTTGAGTGAGAACAGACCTCTCATTCCTCTCCTAGACTTTCAGGAGACTTGAAGCCTCAACCTTCAAGATGCAAATCTCTAGGGCCTAAAGAAGCTTCCAGGTCTCTGCGAGGCCACCGCCCGACCCCCTGCTGCCCTCTGCTGATGAGGGTTGGAAGAGTGCAGAGACAGGACTAACCGCAGAGGCCAGACAAACCGATGGGGGAGTCCTCAGTCAGAGCCAGCGGTGCAAAGCAAGCATCTTCTCCCAGGATGCCTGTGGAAGCGTTCTGTGCAGAGGCGAGGCACAGTCCCCTGCCTGGCTTGGTACTAAAGATGGGCATAACAACACAACAACCTAAGTGGTAACAACCTAAGGTCCATCTCTGTACCGGCCGGTTCCCCACCTTCTGAAGTGCTCTTTCTGTCCCGATGCCATCTCCAACCATGCGGTTGGAACTGTTCACCCCAGTCCATCATGTCCCTTCAAGGAGGGAGGTGGCAGTATGTTCAATGAATAAAACCTCCTAAAACTGCTTCTCAGCCTACCTGGCCTCAGATGGGAGCAGTTGTTCCTTAGGACGGCAGGAAGCTGCAGCTGACAGGATCACAGCAGCTGAGCTGGCACTTCCTGACCTTAATTAACTCACCAGTTCTCCTTGAAAAAGAGTCACACTCCTCATTTCTCTTGCCCCACCATCCTGGGATTCTGTGTTGCCAGGTCAAGTAAAAACCCTCGACCATACCCTTCAGATCCATGTTTGAAATAATAATAGAAATAATAATCCACAGCCCTACCATGTCCCTCCTTTTCTCTAAGAAGTGCAAGAAATGGTGCCTGAAAGCTGTCAGGTTGAGGTTTGAGGACCACACGAGATAAGAGGCTGGAAGGAAGGGAGAGACATCGCTGCTGCTCAGGCCTCCCTCCCAGTTCAGGGGCCTGAGCCTCCCGCCTCCATCAGGGTGCTGCCTGTGCCGTGAGGCTCAGGGACTGGCGCCACAAGCCAGTTGCCTCTGGGGAATGCTGGGCTGGTGGCAGATTTTAATGCTCTGTGAAGGGAGAACTGGCTTCCCCCTGTGAGGATCTGCAGCCCGGGGCCTGGTGCTGAGTCTCTGCTAAAGTCCCGATTCTGCAATTTCAGCCAGTTGACTCAAGAGTCTGCAGAAAGGTGGCCGGTCTTCTGGTTTCTAGAGAGGGAAGAGAAGGACTCTGTGAGTTCCTTGTACTTGTGTGCTATAGTTAATTCCAAAGCAACCCAGAATTCGATAGCCCTCTGCTAACTGTTAAATATGCTTCCGTATGTACTGTTGAAGGCCATAGTGTCTCAGTTGTTAACAGCAAGGATTCTGGAATCAGATGGACTGATTTTGAATCTAACTAAGCTTTTCCATTCATTAGCGGTGTGACTTTGAGCAGGTGACTTAACTTGTTTGAACCTCAGTTTTGTTGTCTGTAAAATGGGGATAATAGTAGTATCTATCTCACAAGATGGTTGTGAGAATTAAATAAAATCATGTATTAAAAATTCATCATAAAATAAGTGATAAATAACATCAAAAAAGAAAATCCTTAGGTAAATCTCACAAAATACGTATAGGACCTATATGAGGAAAAACATATAATTTTAAAGAAAGAAATCAAAGATCTAAATAAATGGAGACATTTCATATTCAAAGATGGGAAGGCTTTATATTATTAAAATGTCATTTCTTCTCAACTTGATCTATAGATTCAACATAATCACAATCAGAATCCCAGAAAGTTATTTTTTAGATATTGACAAACTGACTCTGAAGTTTACATGGAAAGGGAAAAGACTCAAAATAGCCAACACAGTATTGAGGAAGAAGAACAAAGTTGGAGGACTGACACTACCCAACTTACCCACTATAAAGCTACAATAATGAGGAGAATGTGGTATTGGTGAAAGAATTAACAAACAGATCTCTAAGACAGAGTGGAGAGCCCGGAAATAGACTCACAGTCAACTGATCTTTGAAAACAGAGCAAAGGCTCCATACAATGGAGGAAGGGTAGTCTTTTCACCAACAGTGCTGGAACCATTGGACATTCACGTGCAGTATAATGACTCTAGACACAGACTGTACACCCCTCACAAAAACTAATTCAAAACGGGTCAGAGACCTTAATGTAAAATGCAAAATTTAGAAAACTCTAGAAGATAACATAGGAGGAAATCTGGGTGACCGTGGGTTCAGTAATAGGTTTTTTGATACAACACCAAAAGCATGATTCATAAAAGAAAAAATTGATGTTGAGCTTTATAAAATCAAAAATGTCTCTTCTGTACAAGACACTAAGAGAAAGAAAAGACAAACCACAGGCTGGGAGAAAATATTTTCAAAACACATATCTGATAAAGGACTTATATCCAAAATATACGAAGATCTCTTCAAACTCAAAAGCAAGAAAACAAATAGTCCAATTAAAAAATGGGCAAAAGATCTCAACAGACACCTCATTAAAGAAGATATACAAATGGCAAATAAACATATGAAAAGATGCTCCATATCATATGTCACTAGGGAACTGCAAATGAAAACAATGAGCTACACTATATACCTATTAGAATGGTTAAAATACAAAACACTTGATAACATTAAGTGCTCATGAGGATATGGAGCAACAGGAATTCTCATTGCTGGTGGGAATGCAGAATGGTACAGCCATCTTCAGAAGAGAGTCTGGCAGTTTCTCACAAAGCTAATGTAGTGTTATCATATGATCCAGTAATCACACTCCTAGTCGAGCTGAGAATTTATCTTTATACAAAAACCTGTACACAGATATTTATAGGAGCTTTATTTACAATTGCCATAAACTGCAAGTGATCAAGATGTCCTTCAGTAGGTGAAGGGATAGCCAAACTGTGGTACAGCCATACAATGGAATATTATTCAGTGATAAAAAGAAATGAGCTATGGAGCCATGAAAGGACATGGATGAATCTTAAATGCATAATTAAACGCGTAGTGCTAAATGAAAGAAGCCAATCTGAAATCGCTACATACCATAAGATTCTAACGATATGACACTCTAAGAAAGGGAAAACTTGAACACCAAGACGATCAATAGTTGTGGGGCATCTGGGTGGCTCAGTGGGTTAAAACCTCTCCTTCAGCTGGGGTCATGATCTCAGGGTTCTGGGATTGAGCCCCACATCGGCTCTCTGCTCAGCAGGGAGCCTGCTTCTCCCTCTCTCTGCCTGCTGCTCTGCCTACTTGTGATCTCTCCCTTTCTCTGTCAAATAAATAAATAAAATCTTAAGAAAAAAAAACAAGATCAATAGTTGTCAGGGTTTTGGGAGAAGGAGGGAATCGTAAATAGGTGAAGCTCAGTGAATAGTGGGGCAACAAAACTATTCCACATGATACTATAATGGTAGATACACAATGTTATGTATTTGTCAAAACTCACAGAACTGTACAGCACAAAGAGTGAACCTTAATGTAAACCATAGTCTTTAGTTAATAATAATGTGTCATAGTGGTTGATTAATTGTAATAAAGTACCACACTAATGTAAAATATTATTAATAGGGAAAGAGGGTATATGGGAACTCTTTGCACTATTTGGTCATTTTTCTGTATATCTAAGAGTTCTAAACAATAAAGCCTATTAACTTAAAAATAAAAAAAGAGTTTAAAAAAGGAAAAAGTGCTAAGTAAATTCAGCTTTCCTAATTATCATAGTATGTGGACTTGTGAAGTGGACTGGACTTGTTTTGTGCCCTTCTTTATGGCTTCATTGTTTGTTTCCTTGTGTCTGAGTACCTTGGCTCTATGAGCTTCTAGAGCAATCATTATTTCATTCTCTTATCAGTAAGAAAAAAGAGGTTCAGAGAATCGTCCAAAATGAATGCTTAAGAAATGCTAAAGCAGAGACAAAGCCCAAGTACCCTATACTTTTTTTCCATTCCACCTTGTTCCCCTTCAAAAATCTGAATTTGTGTTCATTCTCTATTCAGCAACTTTTTTTTCTTTTTTTCTTTTTAAAGATTTTTAAAAAATTTATTTGAAAGAGAGACTGTGTGAGAGAGCATAAGCCAGGAGAAGGTCAGAGAGAGAAGCAGACTCCCAGTGGAGCTGGGACCCCGATGTGGGACTGGATCCTGGGACTCCAGGATCATGACCTGAGCTGAAGGCAGTTGCTTAACCAACTGAGCCACCCAGGCGCCCTATTCAGCAACTTTCAGTTGTGGTTGAACTTCAAAATTTTCTAATTCACCAAAGGACATCAAGACTTCGGCTGATGTGGCTGAAGATATAGCCTGCCCCCCAAGCATGGGATAACTGGGACATCTGGGAGGGTGCAGAATAATTGGCTTCTCATTCTGAATTGTTAAACAAATAAAATGAATTTGAATTAACTCTTTTTAATATTTTCAACAGCACAAGTGAACTTCTGCTCATCAACTTCTAGCACTACCTTCACGTACACTTAATGGTTTTGTGATGTTCCAGTCAGGATTTTGGGGACAATGATGGAATTGTAAATAGGTGAAACAGAGTGGATTTTAGGGCAGTGAAACTTCTGTATGATATTATACTGGTATATATCTTCCTCTCTAACAGTGTGTTGATGCATTGTGACATTCTATTACAGATCAAATAATATTTAAGGTCGCTGCCAGCTCTTTTAAGGATGGGCAATCTCTTTCGTTAGTAGAGCTCAAAGCCATTTTCTTGCTAATCTACTTCAGTATACCTACTTCCTCATCCTCTAAGAGGGTTTCTTTCTCTAGGGAAGGGGACAGACCCTAAAGTTGTAGATTACAATGTCGGGGGAAACCACTTCCTTTACTGACCTCTTTCCAGCAATGATTCATAATCTGGTAGATATTCGCAGAGGCCAGCCGGGGCTTGTACAAGCGAAATCCAGTAGTGATGTCTTCTACCACTTCTGAGTTGCTTCGGTTTTCATATGGGATTTTGCCTTCACTGAAGACTTCCCACATCAGCACACCTACAAGAAATGGTGAGTCCAGCACAGTGAATGATGAAGTTCACAACTAGCAAACAAACAAGCCTACATCGAGAAAGGCAGATTCCTTGCCATTCAGATTCAAGTCCTTACCTTCAGGAAGGAGAATACAAAACCATCTGAGGCTTCTTAAGCCTGGACTATTTCTTAAGAACGGAGATTTCCCAGTCTTTCTAGGGGTGAGGAAATTTCAAGCTCAGCCCTTTTATATATCTAACTCAAACGCTACTACTAAAAGTTGCAGGGGATATGAACTCAAATGTCTACACATCATGTAAATGGATGGAGTGGATGAGATGTGTCGTAATGGAGATTAGGGAGGACTGTGGAGAACCGGGGGTCTAGTTCTATTTTCAGAGAACAGCTGTGATTTAGCTCCAGCCACCATAGGGCACATGGGGATGGGGGTTTGGGATTGCCACATTTTCTGATTTTTAAAAAGAACTCATAAATTGAGAGTTTAGAAATAGAAATTCAATTTGATTTTTAAAAAATACTGTGTAGACAGAGCAAAACATGTCTCTGTGTTGTCTATTTTTGACCTGTGATTTAATCCCCTTTCCTCTTCTATCTTTAGCAGAAATGTCACACCCAATTTTGTTATGTACTAATATATGTATAGGATGTCAGAGTGGGAAGAGAGCTTGCCGGTCACCTATTTTAGTGGTTTTCAAAGCATATTTCAAAGATTCTTACGGCAGGGTTTTCCAAAGTATAATCCCCAAAGCAACTGAATAAAAATCACCTCAGAAGTTTGTTCAAATGGCAGCTCCTGGGCCCTGGCCCACACCTCAGACTAGGATTTCTAAGGGATTCTCAGAGGTGCCTCTGGAGTTTTGGAAATTTGGAATCTCTCTGTAAATAAGACTGTTTAGCTCCCCAAGTTGCCAGAATTTCTAGTGAGATTTCTTTGGAAAATTGAAGCCTGCTGCTCAAAGCTCTTTTGAAAACAATTGCTTTCATGCAAACCTTGTAATGCATTGATTGGAAACTGAGTAAGGTGCAGAGAGCTTACTTGACTTGCTTGAAATAGCACAGTTGATTAGGGCAAAAACCTTAAAATGCATGACAAAGCTCAACGTCTTAGAGGCAGGCATCAAGCTTTCATCATCAGGGTTTCTGTTTCTCAGGCTTGCCACTGCTGTTACCTCGCTCTCTCTACCCTGCTTCCATTGGTCAGTCTCATTTTCGGACGCTTCAGGGGGCACATCCTAGGCAGTGATGGACTGTAGCTCAACCCTCTAATTATATGATGCAACACAAAATTCCCAAGCTGACAACCTGTGGCAGAGTAAGCCTCATGCAGAGTAAGCAGGTGAATGTGACAAAGTGGCCATGGGACACTGGGCTTGGTGCAGTGTGACCAGCTACATCACCCATAGAGATGGCCACACATCAGCCATACCTTTCTCCCCCCCACTCCCACTTTGGTCTCTCTTTTTTAAAATCTTTTTTTCTTAACATGTAATATATTATTTGTTTCAGGGGTACAGGTCTGTGATTCCTCAGTCCTACACAATTCACAGCACTTACCATAGCACATACCCTCCCCAAGGTCCATCAACCAGCCACCCCAACCCTCTCGCCCCCCTCCCCTCCAGCAACCCTCAGTTTGTTTCCTGAGATTAAGAGTCTCTTATGGTTTGTCTCCCTCTCTGGTTTTGTCTTGTGTCATTTTTCCCTCCCTTTTCCATATGATCCTCTGTCTTGTTTCTTAAATTCCACATTATCAGTGAGATCATATGATGATTGTCTTTCTTTGATTGACTTATTTTGCTTAGCATAATAGCCTCTAGTTCCATCCATATTTTTGCAAATGGTAAGATTTCATTTTTTTTTTAAAGATTTTATTTATTTATTTGACAGAGAAAGATCACAAGTAGGCAGAAAGGTAGGCAGAGAGAGAGGGGGAAGCAGGCTCCCTGCTGAGCAGAGAGCCCGATGTGGGGCTCGATCCCAGGACCCTGGCATCATGACCTGAGCTGAAGGCAGAGGCCCCAACCCACTGAGCCATCCAGGTGCCCCAAGATTTCATTTTTTGATGGCTGCACAATATTCCAGTGCATGCATATATATATATATATATATATATATATATATA
>NW_019154089.1:30648146-30735181 GCF_002288905.1 Enhydra lutris kenyoni
TTTATCCATTCTTCTGTTGATGGACATCTAGGCTCTTTCCATAGTTTGGCTATTGGTGGACATTGCTGTTATAAACATTTGGGTGTACGTGCCCCTTTGGATCACTACATTTGTATCTTCAGGGTCAATACCCAGTAGTGCAGTTGCTGGGTCATAGGGTAGCTCTATTTTCAACTTTTTGAGGAACCTCCATACTGTTTTCCAGAGTGGCTGCACCAGCTTGCATTCCCATCAACAGTGTAGGAGCATTCCCTTTTCTCTGCATCTTCTCCAACACCTGTTGTTTCCTGACTTCCTGATTTTAGCCATTCTGACCCGTACTTGTAACCTTCTGAGATTGCTCTGGTGCAGTTTTATTTCTTCCAAGTTCATTCTTTAACTTAAATTTGAATAACAAAATCTTAGCTGGGTCTGTCAAATAGGGAAGCTGTTTTAAGGAACAGTTCAGAAGAACTAGAGATATTTTTTTCATTTTATTTCTTTTCAGTGTTCCAGTATTCATTGTTTATGCACCACACCCAGTGCTGCATGCAATATGTGCCCTCCTTAATACCCACCACCAGGCTCACCCAACCGCCCCACCCCACTACCCTCCAAAACCCTCAATTTGTTTCTCAGAGTCCATAGTCTCTCATGGTTTGTCTCCCCCCTGATCGCCCCCCCAACTCACTTCTCCTCTTCTTCTCCCAACTACTCTGTTGTCGGAAGTTGGCTACTCTAAAATACTGGGGGAAACTTCATAACTAGTTCTCTGAAGAGATTTAATTAGCTTTCTCCTGGCTCCTACTCTTAAGTCAATACACTTGGCAAAAATCAAACTCCAACTCATTCCTTTCCAAAGTATAACCCTTCTTATAATCCAAATCAAAGAGATTATCCAGTATGTTGGACAAACAAACTGTGGCTTAGGAGGATATGACAAATCCAGCTTTCTTTCTGCCACACCAGCATCATTCACTCTGCCTTTCATTCATGCCCATTTGTGCTTATCAGAAAGTCTAATTCCTTATCATGGGCTGCCAACTTCATTGTCTCTCACTAAGACAGTAGTATCCCTCTTTTCTTTGGACACACCAAATTTTTATACTTGCTGGTTTTTTGGGTCAGGGACACCATTCCCTGGATCTTCAAGTGAGTATGACTCTCTCATCATTCTATGCTCAAGGGTCACCTCCTTGGAGAGGCCTTCCCAGACCATGCTATTTAAAACAGACCCTCCATCCCAGTCATTTTCTATCCCATTACTGTTTTGTTTTATTCATAACACTTACTTACCACTATGTGACTTTGTCTCATGTACCTACCTATTAGTTTGTTTATATGATTGTTATCTGTCTCCCCCTAAAATTTGTCTCCAAGAGAATAGGAATCTTTCTTATCCTACACATCACTGCATTGTAAGCACCTAGATTAGCCCTGGCTTATAGTAGGTGCTCAATAAATTGTTGCTGAATGAGTAAAATATTTATTGAGGGTTAAGTGTTGAACAAAATATGCTCCTGGTCCTTGAGGAACTCATATTCTAATCTCCTGACTCCTCCAGCTTTTGAACTTACAGAAGCTGTCACCCGAATCTGTCTCCATCCTCATTTTAACCCCCATTTGAAAAATCTCCAAGAACAAATGCAATAATGAGGGCCTCTTCAAACTTTTCAGAGCAGTTACCACACACAGACTATCAGTGGGATGCCTTCACCACCCAGTCCTGGGCAGGGAGAGTTGCCTAGGTTTGACAAATAAGACAGGTGGCTGGCAGTCCTCTATCATGCGGGTGTGGGGCCAGGATGACACTCACCAAATGACCACACATCCGACTTGCTACTATAGCGACTGAAGGAGAAGACTTCCGGGGATGCCCACTTCACTGGGAACTTGGTGCCTGTAGAACTGGTGTATTGATCATCAAGGACGAACCTGGGTAGAGAGTGGAGAAAGAATGTCTGAATGTGCTGGGGGCCTGTGTCCCATTCCTGAGACATTCCTGGTGCCACACATCCATATTACCTTGTCATCCCAAAGTCAGACACCTTGATGACTTGGTTTTCTCCCACGAGGCAATTTCTGGCAGCCTGGAGTAGGGACAGGCAAACAAAAGGGAAAGGAAAACTGTTGGTGGAAAATCAATACAAGAAATCTCCTATAATCTCAGGCTTTTGGGTGTCTATGTGCTGCTGTACAAGGGCTTTACAGATGTTAATTAAGCTTCACTAGTGCCCAGAAGTGAGCTAAAAAGTTAAATGTTTTAAGATCCTTTATTAGGATGAGTAAGTTTGGTCTTGTAGCTTCATTCTTGAGATCCTAATTAGAAGAGAAATCTGGTGTTGTCTAACCAATGATGTGCTCTAATGCAACCTGATGCAATAAGCAGTGTTAACATTAGGGATGATACGAAGAAACTGTCACCCATTTGACTAAAATAAGAATGTTTTGAGGTTACTAATTTTCTTTTTTTTTTTAAACAGTTTATTTTTTTAAAGATTTTATTTATTTATTTGACAGAGAGAGATCACAAGTAGACAGAGAGGCAGGCAGAGAGAGAGAGAGAGGAGGAAGCAGGCTCCCTGCTGAGCAGAGAGCCCGATGTGGGACTCGATCCCAGGACCCTGAGATCATGACCTGAGCCGAAGGCAGCGGCTTAACCCACTGAGCCACCCAGGCGCCCCAGGTTACTAATTTTCTTAAAACTGTTCCTCAATAGGAAGAGTAACCTAGTCCCGACTTGGTATCACAGAACTGCACTGGAAGAGCCCTTACTGAGAAAAGACCCCACTCTTTTCTCACAGTTGAAATGTACCTACAAATCCCAAGGGGGTATGTTAAAATGGATATCCTGAGCCCTGACCTCCAGAGATTTTGAGGATGGTTTAAGCATCACCCCAATGTGATTGTGGCAGATTCTTGGGTAACAGTTTGAGAAAAAACTGTGCTTGTCCATTTCCGTCACTTTATCAAGAGGAAACCGAGGCACAGGGAGGTTAAGGAGAGGCTATAAGCCTCATTTTGGAAAAATGTAAACTCAGACTCAGAGGGTACAAGTCACAAACAAGGCTGGGATTAGAACCCAGATCTGAGTCCTACTAGGACATCGCCTAGTGGATGGAAGAAGGAAGAAGTGGAGAGCGGAGGGGAGGCGGTCTGTGACCTGTTATTTATCAGTGTATTCCCAGTCTGGGTAGCGCACATTTCTGTGGGACATAGCCCTTCATCTCAGACCTACAGATGTTGGCCCTGCATCCTCTTACCAGGTCTCTGTGGATGACACATGCCTCCTCCAGGTACGCCATGCCCTCGCACACGTCCAAGCACATGCCCAGCAGGGTTTCTGCAGCAAAGAGACCCCGCTGGCTGCGCAGGTAGTCTGACAGGCAGCCATGCTCCATGAACTCAAACACCAGGCAGATGGGGGCCTGCTCTAGGCACACCCCATACAGCTGGACCAGTTTGGGGTGAGAGAGTTTCCTGAAGGAAAAAGGTCAGGGGTGAGATGGTCTAAACTCAGTCTCCCAAAAATGCATTCCCTCCCCCAAACAAAAACAACTTGAGGAATGGTGAAGAGTCAGATGGCATGGGTGACGGTGAATGGAGGCCAGTGTGGCTGGGGGATGAGACTGGTAGTGGGGGGAGGGCAAGACCATGACAGGCCTTGTAGGCCACGGTGAGGATTTTGATTTTATTTTCCATACCACTGGAAACCATGGGGAGATTTGAGCCGCAAAGTGGCATGACATGGCGTCAAATATCCTCCCCAAGACATCTTTGCATACTCTCGTTTTGGCCACTCACATCATGACTTCAGCCTCCTCTATGAAGTCCTCTTCAGACATAGCCCCTTCTTGAATGGTTTTGATGGCCACCTTGTCCTTGTTGAGCCAGTAGCCAAGATGCACCAACCCAAACTGCCCACTGCCGATCTCCTGCACAAAAGTGAGCTCAGAGGGATGGATCACCCATTTCCCTGGAAAAGAGAGAGGTTTTTCCCAGGAATGGCAAGCAGTAGATATGAGGTATAGGGCTACAAGGAGACTCTCTGTAGCCCTAGGTAGCATGTTACCTTATGGTTAATATCACCCAAAGATGGCAAATAGTATAAGCTTTACACATAGAACTATCATAGAGAGGTAAAATTATTATCTTTGTCACCCAAATCATAACGTAGGATATGCACTTAAAACCATGAAAAATGTATGTGGGGGGAGATTACATGAAAGGAAGAAGGAAAATGGCATTAATCAAGGTATCAAAGAAAATAAATGAAAGGGTTTCTTGTAATGTCTCAACTATTTTCTATACCTGATTAAAAATGTTTTATTGCCATTTTCTACATAAAGCAATTTCATTTGAGCTGATCATTCATTCACTCATTCATTCACTTATTCATTCATTCATTATCCACCAAGTGCATCCACAGCACTCTGTTCCGCCATAGCAGGGGTTGGGAATAAGCATCCCAAGGGGTCTCATACAGAGGTACCACTCAGCACAATCTGGCACATGGTAGGCTCTCAAAAAATGTTCGGTAAATGAATAAAAGGAATCCGATTCTCAATTTTTACATTGAAAAAATGAGCGGGTTCATAAAATAATCTCTGAGATTCCATCCAGCATGGATACATTAAGATTCTACAGTTATTAGAATTACTTATTTTCATAAGGAGGCTACAGAGACATTACCCTTTCCTGGCACTTGGCCTAATACTATAAACAGCTCAATTTCTACCTCTTTGAGGCAGATTCAACAGAAAATAGTGCTGAGTTCCCGTTGTGTACCAGATATGGTGCTAGTTAGTGATGGAGAGCCCATAGCAGTGTTTCTCAAAGTCTGAATCTCTAATCACCTGTGTCAAAATCACCTAGAGCATTTGTTTAAAATGCAGACTTGAGGATTTCATGATCAGGGATTGTGTTCTGATAAGTGTTAGGTAGTGTCCAGGAGCCAACATTCTTTTTTTTTTTCTTTTTTTGAGATTTACTTATTTATTTTTAGAAGGGGAAGGGGCAAGGGAGAAAGAGTCTTAGGCAGACTCTGCGCTGAGCACAGAGCCTGATGTGGGGTTTGATCTCACGATCCTGAAATCACAACCTGAGCCTAAACCAAGAGTCAGAAGCTTAACCGAGGGCACCACCTAGGTGCCCTCAGGAGCCAACATAATTAATAAGCATCCCAGATGACTTAGATATACACTGGATTCTGAGAACCACCCATCTAGGAGACCTAAAATGAAAATTACTCGAGCCTTCTCCTCGACCACAACAGTTAAGACCAGAGGATGCAAACTCAAATGCCTTTAGGCACCAAGTAGATAATAAAAAATGAGGGAAGCAGTTCCAAAGGATAAGAGGGAATAAGAAGGCTTATGGCACTGGAGATGCAAGCTTTGCCTAAAGGCATTGGAAAAAAAAATTAACACCATGTTATGCAGACAAACACTTCTGAACGCTTCTAACTTTTAGCCCTTGCAATGGACCATACCCAGCAAACTCGATGACACAGAAGTTCTAGAAGATGGGTGGTGGTAATAACGGTCCTAAAGCATCATTTTCTAATATTTTTTCCTAATAGCATTTAGTAGAGTGCTCTGTACGAAGTAGGTGCTCAATAAACACTTCATAGATGAACTCTTCAGTAAAACCAACGGACATTGATTTGACCTCGGTAAATGTGCTCATATAGACATCTCTCTTACACACTTTGTAAATATTCCTTTGTGCAGACCATCTCCGGATATACAGTGTACCTGTTGTAATGGTTATTTTAAGTCTGGGGAAGAATTAGGTATGTGGAAAGTCCATTCAGAATTTGATCTTTAGGGATGTGAGTTAGTGCAAATACTTAACATCACGGAATGCATGGCTCACCGTATCTAAGTCCTGCTGTGACCGGCGCTTTCTGCCTCCAGGAACAAACTGGGTACCGGAGTCTGGTGACCAGACCTGGGTTGAGTAAAATGTGAAAGGCAGTAGTAGTTAGAGCTTGGCTGTAGCAACTGTTCAAGTTAAATCACCAGCAAAAATATAATCCAATGCAAAAGCTTTTTTTATTCTGGAAAACAAATCTCAAAGCCTAGTCACTGACACTACATCCTGTCCGACAAGAGGGATAAATACAGCTGGGCAGGTGGCGAAATCCCATGAGACTAACAACAGAATTTGGTAATGGAAAATACATAATATGATCAAATATTTGGCATCCTTTTTATCTGGAGATTTGGTTTTTATTTATGGTCAGCTCGTCTGAGATGAAGAAACCTGGTGGGGTGTTTGTCATTTTTTTCTCCAAGTTCCCCTGCGAGGGTTCCCCCCTGGCCTCGTCCTTTAGCACTCACCTCCTCCATTATGCTGGTGATAATTGATGAGGAGAGGGATGGAGTCAAACACATACTTCTCAGCCACATAGTAACGCTTGGGGTTGTCATTTGTTTCTTTGATGTGATAGTGCTTTATACAGGGGTTGTTCTCACTGAAACGGATGAAACATAAATGCAGTGGTTATTAATAAGCAATATTTAGACACAAACATGTGTACCGGTATCAGACCCCTATTAAATTTATTTTTTACCCTCTCAGAAGGATGGCAGGTGTATTTTAACTTGTGTGTCCGTCTTGACAGGGTGGCCCTGGGTGCTGGGGTAAGAAGGACTCAGAGGCTGCATCTAGACCCAGTTAGAATCAGTGCCATGACGGGCTGGTGATGCTTCCTCTACAGCCATGAAGTGGGGAATGTTCTCGTGTGTGCTACATGCTTGCCTCCTCTGCTGTGTGGAGCAGACGAGAAGGGAACATTCTGGACCCTTAGCACTTATGTGACTTTACAGAGCAAAGAGTTAACTTAACAGCTCTAAATGCTCTCTTTAGAAAGGCCTGCTTGCAAGGTTGCCCCGTGGCTGGCATCTGAGAACTGGGATTTAGGGAGGGCTCTTACCACTGTCTAACTGATAAGGATGATGGCTGATGGCTGTTCCGAAATTGCTGTGGTTTATGTTCCATGCCTGCTTTTCTTCTGGGATAATGGAATTTTGCTATGTGCTAGGCAGAGGGTGCCTAGGTGACCAGCCCCCAGTGAAAACCTTGAGCTCTGAGTCTCTCATGAGCTTCCCTGGTAGACCCCATTTTACCCTTGTTGTCAAAGCTTGTTGAAGGAGGCATAAAGTATGTCCTGTGTGACTCTGCTGGGAGAGGACTCTTGGAAGCTCATGTTTGCCTCCCTCTGGATTTTGCCCCATGTGTCTTCTCCCTTTGCTACTTTTGTTTTGTCTTCTTCTGCTGTAATAAATCTTAGCCTTGAGTATGACTGACTATATACTGAGTCCCGTGAGTCTTTTGCAGTGGATCACTGAACCTGGACATGGTCTTGGACGCCCTCAGCATAGACTTTATTTCTCATTCCTTTTCCATCCTATCTCATGGAGCTGCAGGTCACTGTCCCCATTGTCCGCAGCCATGGCAGAGGCACAGCCCCTCTGTGATGTGCATTGTCTGCTTTTCCATCCCTGGGCAGCAACCTTCTTTTCCACCGGGCCCTGCTCTTGCTCCAAGTCTTGCTTATGTCCTCCTTCTCCAAGAAGTGATCCCTGAGGACATCGTAATCATTTTTTTCTCTTTTCTCTTAATTCTTACTGGACCTTACGCATTGCCAAACTTCTTTTTTCTTACTTATTTTTTAATTAGAAGAGAATTTGAGACTTGGATACGCTCTTAGACATTTGTTTAACCGAGCAGGAAACTGAGGTACAGAGAGGGGAGACAAGTGGGGTCTTGCAGTCAGCCGGCTGGAGCATGACACTGGCGTGACCACGTGAGTTGCCATCTGCTCTTTGAGCCTTGTTTTTTCCCATTATGGAAGGAGCATAGAAATGCCTGCCTTTGGAATTTGTTAGGATCAGAAACAATAATATTCTGGCACATGGTAAGGACTCAGTAAATGGTAGGGAGCTTTATTAGCCAAGCCAGAACTAAAACACCTATCTTCTCACTTCCGGCTGAAAGTTATCTTCTCTGTTAGCTGTGGGTTATATTATAAACTCATCAACTGCTGCTCAAATTCTTTATTTCTTTAGAGCTCTGCACTCAGGGGTGCTAACTTAGAAGAGAACCTGGCGTCTGGACCCAGTTCTGTTACTTTCTAGTGAAACGACTTCAGCTCTGTCCTTCATCTCCCTGACCTTGGCTTTCTCAGAGGGATCAGGGGAAGCACACCATTTCTAGTGAGCTGACTTGGCACCATACCTTACAACAGCTTTGGTGAAAACAGACACGGTGTATGTTCCCGGGGTCCTGGAATCTCGTACCATGAAGGCTCCTTCTTTGCCCTAGAATGGTTAGAAAATACAGAGGGTTAGTGATCCCAGGAAACCAGCCTCATGCCTCCAGCTCCACTGGCTTGTCTGTGAAAGGAGGAAAGACAATACGTCAGCTTTGCACAGAGCACACTTTCAGCAATACTGGCTACCGTTTTATTTGTTCATTGAACAGGTATTTCCTGAGGGTCCTATCGTGGATCAGAATCTTCTAGTGATGACGTAAGCAGGGAATGAAGACAGATAAATGGAGCTCTGTTCTTTTGGGGATCCCCACATACCAGGCTTGTACAGATGTTACCCACCCCTCACTACAACATGCAATCTAGATTTTATATCCTCAGTTTACTGATGAGGACACTGAGTGCCACAGGGCTGAGGTGACTTTCTCACAATCCATAGCTAGCAAGTGGCAGACCTGGGCTTTGAACCTTGAATGTGGCAAGTGAGCAAAGCTCATGTTCCTTCCACGGTTCCATAATACCACCCCTTAACACATGTTAGAAGCCACTTCTCCATTTCCCTCCAAAGGCACAAAGCTTTCTGATCTTGACGCTTCATCAGTTCCTTAATGGGAAAGTATGTATTAGCCCCTTTCTAGAGTGCTGATTTTGCTGTGGGCAAAAGGAGGAAAAAAAAACCGTGAAGTTCCTCGTCTAATGAGGGAAGTAGAGAGAAGGGAAGGCCCCAAGAATGTACTCTTCACCGCCCCCCAACAGTTTTGCCAGTGCTGATGGAAAAAGTACAAGCAAATGCATATGCCAATGTGTTCATTCCTGGTGGGAACTTTAAGTCTGAACTCTGTCTGGAGTACTTCATGTCTAATGCTCTGTTCCTATCCAACTGTAAATCTGTGCCGGTAATTTTTGCAAAAACTGTTATTATGATCTACTTAGCTTCAACATGGTGAGGACCTCAGGTGAAGGCCAGCAAAACACATGAGGCTCATGTGTGTGCCACACATACTGGTAGCACATGGAGCAAAGCGCATGCAATTTAGAGCAATGTGAGTTGTTCCCCCAAGCTCCAAAGTGGATTGTCTACACACAATAAAAGCAAGATACACAGATGGTCATGCTAATTGTTTGACTCCTAGAATCCCAGCATTTTAAGATGTCTAACAGCATCCCTGGCCTCTAGCAACTGGATGTCAGACCCTGCCAAGTGTTTCTTGGGGGACAAAATCATCCCGGTTGAGAACTATGGCTCTGGCCTAATTCCCTACACCCCTGTGTCCCACACTTAGTCATCTGAAGAAACTGAAACATAGAACAAGACAAACACCAAAACAACAACAGACAGTGAACGTGCTTCACCCCTTACCGACACACTTAGAATCTCTAGGACTGGCACCCTGGTTCCTGAACTTTCTAGAAGCTCAACATGTGATTCTTATAGACATCCAGCTTTGGTTGCCATTGACTCAACTGGACATGTAGCTCTTACTTATAATAGACCCAACGAGTAGTCTCTCACTCTCAAAACAGCATTAAAAGTTAGAAAGCTCATCCAGAAATATAACCTACTACCTCTAACTTGGCCCTAAACCTACAGGGGTGTGTGTGTTGGGAGCAGGGGAATTGGTGGGGGGGCGGCTGGGGACAACTGGCCCTTATATCATTGTGCATTCCTGTCAAACCTATAATTTACCACATAAATGTGAAACTCCCAAAACTCTTCTTATCTCTTCTGGGATTTCAAGGATCTATTTTGAAATTCAGAGTGGGGGTTGAAGGTGGGGGAATTGGATGAAGGGGGCCAAAAGGTATAAACTTCCAGTTATAAGGTAAATAAGACCTGGAAAGCAAGGTCCAGACTGATGACAATAGCTAACAATATTGTACTTTCTATTTGAAAGTTGCTAGGAGAACAGATCTTAAACATTCTTATCACAGGAGAAAACAATCTGTAACTATGTGTAGTGATGGATATTAATGAATCCATTCTTATTATATTAATCATTTTGCTATATATAGATATCAAATTATTACATTGTACACCTTAAAATCACTACACACATATATATGTATATACTGATAAATATACATATGTATTTATCAGTCATATTGCTATTAAAACTGGGGGAGAAAAAAGAAATTTGAAGCTGAGACCTGAATCTTCAGGTCCCTCTTGCTGAGCCGTGGTCTCCCTATCATAAGGCTGTAAATTTGGGTTCCTCTGGCTGCTGCCTGAAAACAGGGCAAGAATTGAGGAAAATGTAGAAAGCTACTGTATTTCTTTTTTCTAAGACATCCTGAAACAGTCCTAATATTCTTTGTTCACATAGAATTTATTTTCATAATTTTTATTTCATGATTTCTTTTTAAATCTAAGAAAATCCATTATAATCTTTCTGGAGGAATATAAGATCTTGAGCCTGTAGTTAGCATCCCACATTACCCACAATGTGTTCTGTGCAGAATCTTGGACATGGTGAGAGCAGACGAGTGCTAAACAGATTCTTATTTTCTGTTTCTCAGATATAAATATAAACCATTTATCCAGTGAAATTTTAAAGACCCTTTTAACATTTGCTTACAAATCCTCCTTTAAAAAACTTGATTTTCAGGCGTCTGGGTGGCTCAGTTGGTTGAGCGACTGCCTTCAGCTCAGGTCATGATCCTGGACTTCCAAGATCGAGTCCCGCATTGGGATCCCAGCTCCTTGGGGAGTCTGCTTCTCCCTCTGACCTTTTCCTCTCTCATGCTCTCTCTCACTCATTCTCTCTCAAGTAAATAAATAAAATCTTAAAAAAATTTTTTTTTCTAAAACAAAACAAAACAAAACAAAACAAAACAAAAAACAACTTGATTTTCCAAGCATTTGAATTTTTCCCCTTTAGGGTTAATAGCTTATTTGATTTCTAAAATAAAGGTGATCTATATGACATCAAAAATCCCAGATTAGCTCATTTGTTTTAAAATAGCTTTTGAGGGGCCCCTGGATGGCTCAGTATGTTAAGCCTCTGCCTTCAGCTCTGGTCACAGTCCCAGGGTCCTGGGATCGAGCCCCACATCGGGCTCTCTGCTCAGCAGGGAGCCTGCCTCCCCTCTCTCTCTGCCTGCCTCTCTGCCTACTTGTGATCTCTCTCTCTCTCTGTCAGATAAATAAATAAAATCCTTAAAAAAATAAAATAGCTTTTGAAGCATAATTTACATACTATGAAATGCTCCCAGTTCAAGCATACAATCCAATAATTTTTAGTAAACTGATAGAGTTGTGCCATTTAATCTAATTTTAGAGCATTGCCATTACTCCCCAAATTTACCTCTGTTTTTTTGGCACCCCTGCCACAATAATATGCTTTCTATCTCTTTAGATTTGCCTATTCTAGACATTTCATATAAATGAAATAATATAATAGGTAGTCTTTTGCACTGGGCTCCTTTCACTTGACATGTTGTTTACAAGATTTATCCAAGTTGTAGTGTGTATCAGTACTTTGTTCCTTTTTATGGCTGAATAACATTCCATCATATGACCATACCACATTTTGTTTATCCATTCATCGAGGGACAGACATTGGGCTGTTCCCACCTTGCGGCTACTGTGAAAAGTGAATCCGCATCTGGCTTCTTTTTCTTTTCTCGACATCATGTTTGTGATAGTCATCCCTGCGCTACATATAGCAGAGTTTGTCTTCAGAGATTTCCCCCTTTGCCAAATACTGAAGCTTTTTCTCTTGCCTCAGTGGATGTGAGGGGTTAAACTCAAGGCAGGAAGAAACCAAACTTTAGCAGAGGAAGATTTTGTCTACAAATCTAAGTTATTCTAAAATGTGAAGAAATAAACCAACAAAAACAAACAAACAAACAAACCTCACAACAACAATAAAACAAATGCAGATGTTTATCAAGTGTCTATAAAGGGGGGACTGCAGACATCTATTTAATTAGGAATGTTTTATTGTTGTTCTAATTCCTCCAAAGAAGCCATTATTATTATTTTTAAAAACTGTGATCAGAGTGGGGCCCAACTGTTAACAAGAGTAATCCACAGATGTGAGAAAAAGGGGAGGTGAGGTTTGCAGTCAGCTCAGCTGAGCATGGGAGGCTCAGAGCCCTTCCCCCATCGTCGTTGCTCTAAGTAACATTCAGTGAGGTGACAGGAAACTCTGGTCTGGGGCTGAGGCAGTCTAGCGTTCTGAGGAAAGTGAGGCATCTAGAATGTGCTTTACCGCCTACTTCCTGTAAGGGGCTCGCTCAGAGGAAGTCACAACCACCAAGAACACTGGAGCTTAAAAGGTATTTGCTCACATCACCGCCATGCAAAGGGGCACTGACTTGTACAATACAGCTGGAAGGGGGGCCCTCATTCCCTTGGGACACTTTCAAGTTCTCAGTTTACCTTGTACTAATTTACCTAGAAAAATAAAGAGGCAACAGTAGGGAAAAATGTCATGGAGGTGGTGAAATATATTGATGGGAATTATGGGGATGGGAGAATACAAGTTAACTCATCTATTACCTTACTACCGTGTCTGTGCGCGCGCACGCACACCTGTGGGTTTGTGTATGTACACACCTGCCCTCTAGTTCAGAACCATGCCACCGACACACACTCTGAACTTGGCCTCAGTTTACTCTTCTGTAACACAGATGTTTTTTAAATGGAATTCTTACTTTACCAGCCTATAATTCTGTGAATTCCAGGTATTTCCTGATTAAATATATGAGTTTTGGTTTCCTCATCTATAAAATGTACAGTTGTTGGGAGAATTAAAGTGCATAGAAGATTTCCTGGAATCTGACAGAATAAGGACTGTTATGGCTATCGTTAACCATTATTGTCACGTGCTATGTTACACCATCTGTTGGAAGTATTAATTCCACTGTTTGCCTTTATCTGAGATATGTTGACTTATTAGGAGTCTGTTGCCTTCTTTCTGCCCACATGATTTAAAGGTGAGCACAGAAGGTAATCTCAACACACAGGGTAGGTTACTGCACAAGCCAGACTGGTAATTCATGGCCTGTCTTATGGCATTACACTTAGGAGAATGTCACTGACACATTCTGGAGCCGGTTGTTTTCTTCTCCTGAAACAAATCCATTATTAAGTCAACATTACATCTTTAATGACATCTTTGAAATAAGATAAACCAATGCCTTGGAATTAGGCTACCGCCTGAAATTCAGGTCACCCAATGTGTGTGAGGCTGTAAGGTATGGAATACCTGCTCCCAAGGAATTTACCCTCTACCTAAATGGGTTAAGAGAAGAGAAATTCCTGAGGCCCAAGGCAGAGTGAGAACAGTACCACTGGAGAAATAATGACATTGCACCATAAGGGTTCCAAGGCCAGGCCACCACATTCCACGGCCAGGAAGAGGGAAAGCACGAGAGGCTTCTTAGAGGTGGTGTTATCTGAGAAGTTGATAGGACGGTATAGGACATGCCTTTCTGTGGTTCCCAACTTGGGTAAGTCCCAGGAGAACCACCTGGGGGCCACCTCCAGAGCTTCTTCCTGGTGAGGGCTGGAGTTTGGAATTTATATTTTTAAAAAGATCCCCCAGTGATGCTCCCAATCAGCCAGATTCTCTTTAAGCATGGTTGTTTTTTGTTTTGTTTTGTTCTGTTTAAAGATTTTATTTATTTATTTGACAGAGAGAGATCACAAGTAGAGATAGAGGCAGGTAGAGAGAGAGGAGGAAGCAGGCTCCCTGCTGAGCAGAGAGCCCGATGCAGGGCTTGATCCCAGGACCCTGAGATCATGACCTGAGCCAAAGGCAGAGGCTTTAACCCACTGAGCCACCCAGGCACACCTACGTATGTTGTTAATGGAAAAACACTTGTGAAGCATTTGATGTATTCTTTCATTCAACAGCGATTTATTGAGCAACTGCTTTGTCATAAATCCAGTTTGGTTTTCCAGGTGCAGCAGGAAGATAAAGACTTTACATCCTAGTGGAGCACTATGGATGGGGCTGTACGTCAGGAGGTCTAGTTAATAAAAATATATCAATCCACCTCTTCAGGGTCCTATGCTTGTCAGACAGATACTAAACACACCCAGGAAACAATTCTGTTTTTGTTTCAAGCAGTAGGCAATACAGGGACTCACTGAAGTTTGCCCTTATATTAGCCAAGGAGGTAAAGTGTTCAGAATAGGAGCAGGGAGGAATGTTTCAAGTGCCCCAGCAAGCAAAATGTGTTTAAGTGTCTCCAAAGTACTGCTATAAAACAGGAAACCTCTTCCGCTTGTCATTCATGTGGGCTGTTTCAAGTGCTCCATGGGTAACACTTCATTAACCAACGTGTGATTGAAAATAACACAACTGCACTTGTTCAAACATTATAATTCAAGGTTTTAATTAATTCTGCAATCCTCTCAGTTAGTTCTCATTGGTCAGGTTTTACTGTGTTATCCGATAACATAGGCTGGGGAGCTCAGAGCTGAGCTGGCTGCCCGGGCATCACAAGTTTGACTTGGAAAAAATACAGATTCCCAGGGACTAACTCTGGAGATTCTGATTCTAGCTCTGGGGCAGGGCCCACTCGGATTCTGGATTTTTAAGAGTTTCCGGGTGATTCTAATGCATGACCTCCTGGGGATCACAGGAAATGATCTTAAGTGCTGAGTTGATGTGGAATGGAGGAGAAACCAGAGTCCATCCATGACTCAGCTCAATTCCCAACCCCCCGCCCACCCCACCACGAGATGTGACTCCTTGGAGTCTTGTCTGAGCTCCGAGGTCACTGAAAGCCTGTCTCACATTCATAGTCTACCTTGGATTATCCTCTAACTCTCTAGTTTGTCTTGTTTCCCAGCAGAGTCTAAAGCTTACTGAGGCCCAAAGGTCCTGTCTCAAGCACCCCTAAGAGCTTCGTCCTGCGCTCAGCAAAATGGTAAAGTATTTGAGTTTATAGCCAGTGATCGTAATGAAGGAAATGGTGCGCACACAGCGTAGGTGAGGAGGCCGCTAACGGAGACACAGACGGCGGCGGCCACAACACGGGCGGCCTCTTGTGCCTCACTCCCTGGAAAGCACAGAGTCCTGTGGGAAATCCATAAACAACTGAACTTCCTCTCTTTGATGAGAACAAGTTGCCCAAGGGCAGAACATCTCACCTTGTCCTCTAGGCTTGCTGCTTGCTAATCAGCAGCTTACTCAAAGAAGATGGTGTTCGTTGCTACCAGTATGACTGTGGGTTTTCCTTCTCCCCACCACCTTTCCTCTTTTAGAAATTCTATTTTTGCCTTTGATAGGATGAATCAATCTGTTACCAGTTTCCCTTTCTACAAAAGTACATAGCATGCTAATAATTAACTGTGTGCCTTTAAATTATTCTTGATAATATTCATCAAAGAATAATTTAAAGGCACGCAGTTAATTATTAGCATTAATTATTAATTATTAGCACTAATTATTAGCATTATTACCATCACAGCCTTCCATTCCCTCCCTGGCATGGTCCTGGGTCCCCTTCTTTGTGGCTCATCCTTAACCACTGTGCAAATAGTGGCTATCGGGTTGGGTGACCAGCTGTCCTAGTTTGCACAGGACTGAGCAGGGTGGGGATTCCTGGACACAGGACTCTCAGCTGGGACAGTCCCAGGCTGACCAAGATGAGTTGGTCACCCCACCTGTATTCTGTGCAGGAAAGATCTGCAATTTAATTTAAAATTCTTTAAGATAGGGTGTCTGAGTGGCTCAGTCCTTAAAGAGTCTTCCTTCAGCTCAGGTCATGGTTCCATGGTTCTGGGATCGAGCCCTGCATTGGTCTCCTTGCTCAGTGAGGAGCTTGCTTCTCTCTCTCCCTCTGCCTGCTGCTCCCCCTGCTCGTGCTCTCTCTCTCTCTCCTGCTCACTCTCCCTCTCAAATAAATAAATAAAATCTCTAATAAAAATAAAAATAAAATAAAATCCCTAAAGATAAGAAAACCTTAAGATCCAAACTGGAAAATGTTATATGGTGAAATGGCAGGAATAGGGTTGACATTTTGGCACAGAGAGACTAATGCTTCCATTAACTCATACATACTGTACTGGTGTCACCAGTGAGGGTAGTGTTGGGCACAGGTCATTAACATAGTCTGAATATCAGACTCACCTGGAGAGATTTTTCTCTGAATTGCTAATGCCTAGATCCAACCAACTAGATATTCTGATTTAATTAATCTGGGGGGGCTTGGGCATTGGTATTTAAAAAAAAAGTTTCCCAGGGGATTCTAATGTGCAAACAATCCTGAGAACAACTGCTCTAGGCATATATGCTGGTAAATTCATTGACTGCTCTGCGGAAGACCTTTTCTCAATAACTCCATGCATTTGGTTTCTCTGAAAGAGCCATAAATATGCAATTTTCAGTGCTGCTCAAAGTGCGGTCTGCAGATGGGTGCCAGTTGGCACACTGTTGCTGGTCTGCCACCATACAAAAAGAGAAATCGAGAGTAGGCATTTAGAAATTTTTTTCATAGTAATCAGAGTAATTTTATGTCTAATGAATCTAAGACTAATACAAAATTGAACTTGCATTTTTTGTGTCTTTGCTTCTTTATTTTTTCTAGTTGTTCATTTTCATTTCTTTTATAAAATATAAGTGTGTGACAAATCGGAAATGGAAAACCGACCACAAAAGTGTGAGCCATCAACACAGATAATGGAGAGGCGCTGTCCTGGAATAACAAATGGCCTTCTGGTCCAGGCAGAGAGGACTTGCCTTGGGTGCCAGTCACCTGATGGCAGCTGTCTGGAGCCCCATGTTGTGAAGGATTCCAAAGCCATACACCATGATCAACGGTGTCATATAAGGTCAGGAGCAAAGGGTAACAGCATGAGTACTGGGTAACTGTCATCACTGACTTAATCCAACACTCGTCCTGTACTCATTGAGAAACTAAGGTCCAGGAAGAAGAAACATCCCCCAGATCACCCACTGTGTTGGTGAGAGAGCAGGAACTGGGACCTGTACTTTCCCCACCGCATCCTGCTTTCTCTTTTCTTGTCCCTCTCTCCTTTTATTCTGACATCGCTGGGCAAGATCAGTCCTGCTACTTATACTGCATGGCTCTTAAGAACTGGTGCATTAAAAAAAAGTTGAGGGGGCACCTGGGTGGCTCAGTGGGTTAAAGTCTCTGCCTTCAGCTCAGGTCATGATCCCAGGGTCCTGGGAGCGAGCCCCACATCGGGCTCTCTGCTCAGCAGGGAGCCTGCTTCCTCCTCTCTCTCTCTGCCTGCCTCTCTGCCTGCTCGTGATCTCTCTCTGTCAAATAAATAAATAAATAAAATCTTAAAAAAAAAAAAGTTGAAACAAGGGATGTATTTCTTCTGGACACACAACCCAACCAAGTAGTATTTAAGTCACACTCACCCCTGACCTCACCAGAGAAGCAGGCAAGGCAAGCTAGCCCCCGGGCTCCCTGGGGTCAGGCGTCGTGGCTGGAAAGGCCACCCTACCTGTTGTCACAGTTGCATGTCAATACCAAGGCCTTGGACGCTCCCCAAGTTTCTTATCCTATTACATGCTAGTTTCTAAAAATCCCCAGAATATTTCCCCTGGACACGAAAACCACTGTAATCCAGTATGTCAGCTTATGGCACTGGCATAAACGACAGTGTGGCTGGAAAAAAGAGCACAGTTCATTTTATCTTAAGTCAAAAGGTAGGTTAAGGAGACTTACTGTGTCCAAAAGAAGTTTTTCAGCTTTGTCTCGGCTGATACTCTTATTGTACCACCTGAAAGCAGGGAAAAGTCATATGTCAATGACTGTTGAACTTTTTTTATTATTTACTTGTAAAAGATAATGCTAGAAAATGATTTGGTTCTTTTCTCTCTGTGCCAGTGCTTTCCAACTCAAAAACAAAGGCACAAACCACTTCCAGGTAATAAAATGTCTAATTGGAAGGGAACAAATGAATCAGAATTGGTAAAGTATCAATAATTTTTGAATCTGGGTTTTGGGCATATGGAGGTTCATTATGTTATTCTCCTTACTTTTGTGCATTTGGAAATTTTCCGTAATAAAATTTTAGAAAACCTTCACCTTTTCCATTTTGTAAGTCAGTGGGTGGTTATAAGTAGGATGATGCTAGGACAGCTATAAAAATTGAGCACAAATTTGAAAGTTTAGTCTTGTAAAGCAATTGTGGGATTTTCCTCTTTTAGACTGGTTTTCAAGATCTTCTGCAAAGTAATTATATTGTTTTTACAATTTTGAGGTCTGGTGAAAAAAAACCCTACAAAATGGTAAGAAGAATATGAGTGATTTTTAGAGGTGAGTTTTTGAATGTTGCTGGTAATGCTTCAGCCACCACCTGGCTTCCTTGGCTACTTATTAGATAAGAGGGGATAGAAAGATCATCAGTTAACAATCAGTTTCAGGAAAGTATAAACCCCAGAGGAGAGAAGTTCTGGGTGGGGAAGGAACATTACTTATCAAACTTGTGTGGCTACTAGAAAGCAGCTACAAGTTAGGGAATTAGTGGATGTGCCTGAGCTTTTGAACGTCACGCAACTGAATGGTACTTTATACCTCGGTGGGCTCTTGTAACTTATCCAGCTGAAGGATGGCAAATACGCTTCATCTCATGTGCATGCTCTGAACAATTAGTCATAGCTGCCTAAAGCTGCACACCTGAGCTCAGTGGGTACGTGTGTCACTAAGAGTGATGTTTACCCTGAGCTCAGGAGCGGGGAGGGAATGTCAGTTAGGTGCCTCCTTCATCTTGTCTGACCCTTCATTTTAAAGGAAAGGGATCTAAGATCCAGCCTCATGAGGAAACTTGCCCAAGGTTATGCCCCCAAATCAGGGCAGGAGACCTGAAGCCAATCAATGGACGTACCAAACCATGATTATGCTCCCAGATGGTACATTTTTGAGTTCTTATGCAGATGTCACTTGAAACTAGACAATATTAAGTTCAAGGATAAAAAAAAATCATCATATTGGGTATCATACACACACACACACACACACACACAGTTCTAAATGTCTGGATGTTTGTGAGTCATATGATTCTCAAGCTGTGATCCCATAATCTGAAAAATGCAAACCAATAGTGTATAGAATAAATAGGGCTCACAGACAGTTTTGCTTCTATGGACCAGTGTTTTGTTTTGTTTATGACCTAAAATACCTTCAGGAGAAGGAATATCTTTTTTTATTTGCCCCGGGCTCCACCATTCTCTAGTGGTTTATACTCTGCTAGAATTATGAGTTTGCCCCCTCCATCATAAATGACTAGAGTCTGATTAAAAGCAAAAGCAAACAAAACTTCCCAACTTGTGATCATTTGAAATAAATGCCTATTTTTTTTTTTCCTAAATGCATTGGCTATAAAAAAAAAAGGAAAGAATTTTATTTAAGCCTATTTCCTACACGATTCATTGGTGCTCAAGTATTCTTGGAACCAATGACTCTGCCGTTAGCTGAGGGAGGGGCTACTCACACATACTTGATCAAAACTACTCTCAGATTGAGAGACTCTCCAGAAAATGATGGCTCTTCACTACAGAGTCTGTTAGAATTTCAGCAATGAATAACTTGACCACCTTTGAACTAATAAGAGCTCAAATAAGTTAATGGAAGTCTTCATTAGCTAATATTCTTCAACCCCGGCATCTTACATTTGGTGAGGACTTGAACATTTTTCATCTTAAAAAAATTTCAAATGTATAGAAATGTTATAAAATACTATAAAAGAACACCTATATACACTTGACCCAGATGAACTAATTTCTGACATTTTATGTGTTTGTTTTACCATTCCCTCTGAATAGACAAATACATATATATGTTTTCCAAACCATTTGAGAATAGACTTTTACTCCTAAGTACTTCAGAATGTATTTCTAAGAAATATAATATATACTTATATAAACCTGGTGTCATTACCAAAATCAGGAAATTTAACATTGGGGCAATATTATAATCTGATTTCAGATTTTATTCAAATTCCATCCATTATCCCAATAATGTGTTTTGACACTTTTTGGGGGGTGGGGGGAGGGAGGAAGAGAGAGAGCAAGGTGGGGGGAAGGGCGGGAAGGAGAGGGGGAGAGAGAGAATTTTAAGCAGGCTCTATGCCTGGCATGGAGCCCAACACGTGGCTTGATCTCACAACTCTAAGATCATGACCTGAGCTGAAATCAAGAGCTGGGCGCTTAACCGACTGAGCCACCCAGGTGCCCCTATTTTTTTTTTAATGGCTCAAGATCCAATTCAGGATTACAAGTCCATTTATTATCAACACTCATCTCCTTAGGCTCCTTCATTGTGGACCAATTTTTTAGCCTTTTGAGTCTTTTATGATATTAACATTTTTGAAGAGCACAGACCAGTTATTTTGTAGAATATGGATTTCCCTATTATTTCCTCACAATGAAGCTCAGATTATGTGTGTTTGGGCAGGAATAGCACAGAAATAAAGTTGTGTCCTTCTCAGTGTGTCATATCTGGAGGCCTGGGTGGTCTTGTCCTGTTATTGATGTGAGCTTGGATCACTTGGTTAAAATGGGGGCCTACCAGATATTTCCACTCTATTACTAGTAAGTGATTTCTGAGAAGATACTTTGAAACTAGGTAAATATCAAACTTTCGCCTCCCTAGTTGTGAAATTTTCATTGAAGTGTCTTGTCTGAATTAGTTGATGCTTTGAGTTACAAATGATGATTTTTATTTATTTATTTATTTTTTTATAGATTTTATCTATTTATTTATTTGACAGAGACAGTGAGAGAGAGAGAGAGAGAGAGACCATGCACAAGCAGGGGGAGTAGCAGAGGGAGAAAGAGAAGCAGGCTCTCCACCGAGCAGAGACCCCAATGCAGGGCTTGATCCCAGGACCCTGGGACGGTGACCTGAGCCAAAGGCTCAGATGCCCCCTGAGCCACCCAGGTGCCCCCAAATGGTGACTTTTAACCATGATCATTCCTTCTACATTCATTAGCTGGCAGTCTATGGTAAGAAAGAACTTTCTTATTTATTCTTGTATTTACTTACTTACTTACCTGTCAAACTATCTGTTATCGATTCTTATTTTATTGTATGGATTGTAGTCCATTACCCTTGTTACTTATTTTAACACTCAAATTGTTGTATATTTGGCCAGAAGGAACAACTTTAAGCTGAATTCTTTGCCCATTCCACAAGTCCACATCATTAAAATATTTTGGGAGATGGGCAGTATTTCTTTACTTTCTGGTGCAAGGTGTTCCAAGTTCATTCTGTAATTTTCCTGCCTTGACTCTGAATCCCCAAGCCATTTCTTCAAGAACTCTATTTCAGTGGGAAGTGCTATTTAGAAAGGAAGATCTGTGAACACAGAGTTCTCATGGTGCTATGGGCCTATTGCTTCAAGACCTCCAGCCGCGGAGCTAGGGAGCATATACACATGGTGAGTACATTGTCCATTACAATTGGATTTTATTAAATACTAAGTATTTCCATTAAAATTATATCCATGTGAATTCTTCTATAAATGACAACTTGAAATAGACCATACAAGCTAAGCAGATATTTAATTCCTATTTGTCTGCTATTTTGGTATTAGAAGTATTGCCTTAAAGCATGTTTTAAGTGAGTTTCTATTTGATCCAGTGTTCCAACTGCTTTTTTCCTTCTCAAGTGAGACCAAGATTCCTGGAAGAAACTTTTTCCTTTTACCCAATCTATGTGGATATCTTAGAGTCATCTCTTTGATAAAAGGCGAGGTGGGAACATACATTGGCCCCCTTCTCCTATTTAAAGTGTTCCTCTACTCTTCACTTAGGGATCAAAGTACAAGAAGAAAAAAAAATGCCCGGTACTTTTATTATCAACCAATAATTTATTCCTAATCTAAGGAGGACCTTAATGCCATATTTTTAGAAAACAAAGAAAATTTCTTACTCATAGGTTTCCAGGCTGTTTGGAGATTTTTCCACCAGATAACTGCTTGGTACATATCCTTCGTGCCTGTTAAAAGGGAAATTCATGTTTAGACTATTACAGGATAAATGTTCACATCTCCGTTTTAGAGGTGGTTCAATCCGCTAAAAAGTCATTTGAAGATGGGGGAGTCTCACATTATTTGGCATTCATGATAAGACATTTTAAAGTTTCAGAATAAAAGTTAAAATAGAATAAAAGCTAAAAATAACGAAAATCTGCCATCTGTTAAAAGTGGTAGATTTCACCACTAAAATATGAACCATAATAAATAAGAAGTGGCTACTTCACTTAAAAAGCTTTGTTTGTTGCTCTCCTCATCGTGAAATTTCCTCTCATGGAAAAAAGATTAATGTTCGGTCTCTATTTTCTATAAGGAAACATTTTCTTTGGGTGTGACAATCAGTATTTTTTCCACTTCAGTGCTACAATTGCATAGCCAGGAAACCAAAATAATGTAAAAAAATCACTTTCCACCCACAGGTTCCAAAAGATACTGCCAGTCAGCATTATAAACTTTTAATGCAGGGCCTCCCTAATATTTTGTTGTTGTTGTTAATTGAACTCCTTCGGATGTAAATGGTAAAACAGGAGAAAAAGAATAGAGTCACCCGGGATTTAGAGATGGGAGTTTCTTCTGAGCAGGAATACATAACTGGGCATAAACAAAGACATATGGAAGAGACTAATCAACACTTCAAAATACTTTACATTTGTGTATGGTCTTGTAGTTTTCAAAGCACGTTCTCATTCATTACTGCATTTAATATTACAAGGTGAAAACAATGTCCCTTTTACTCTCTGGGCCTCTGGCTCCCTCTCGGTAAAATCTACACGAGATTCCGCATAGAATTCCTCCCAGCTCTGCCAGTCTATAAAAAGATGCCAGAGAGTTTCTTGCTCTTTACTTTATAAAGCGTATTTTAATTTTTATATAATAAAGCCATTTTTTCAATCTGGTGATGATGTTTAGGGAGGAATGCGTAATCTGTCTCACAGAATTGTTTTGAGGAGTAGAGATATCAAGAATGGGGATGCCAAATATGGGACGATTGTCTCATATCCTGGGCCGTGGCTGAGTCAATCGTGACATGCTTCCCTTGGAGAACTGAACACCTGGCTTCAGAATCATCCCTACTATGGTGCTCAAGGCGGTCTGCTCCAAGTGATAGAAGTCAAGTTGCTCTAAAAGTTGCTCTTTCTTTTATATCTGTCTTTTGGAATCCACTTGATTATGTCTGGTTTTGCCACACCATATGTTTACAATTCTACTAATAGGTCAAATACTATTTTTACTTTCAAGTAGATAACTGTGTTCTAATATGCCAACCACATAACGTTATGTTATAATATGATTATCACAAATGGTGATTCTCTTTATTTGTATGTGGATATAGAATTTACAAAGCTCATTTCACTTTTAGCATTTCACTAATTTCCTCAACCTTGTGAGATAGACAGAGCTGATATTATCATCTGAATTTCATAGATAAGGAAAATGGATGCCCAAAGTTTAAGTGACTTTTCCAAAGACCTACAACAAGAGCAGCGGATATTAAAATGCAAGTCTTCTGTCTCCTCATCTTCTGTATTTTCCACTATACTGCATTATTACAAAGCACACTGGGGAAATTCCCAAAACACCAATTAGATTCTAGGGTGTCCTCTTTGATGTTCTTTGAAGTGCAGAGCTGATCATTTCCACAGGCCACTGAACAAACAGTAAACTGTCATTTGGGGAAGTGAAACCTAGGAGAAGACATTTCCTGGCACATTAGGTGTGCTAAATAAATATCAGTTGAGGGGCACCTGGATGGCTCAGTGGGTTAAGCCTCTGCCTTCGGCTCAGGTCGTGATCTCAGAGTCCTGGGATGGAGCCCCACATTGGGCTCTCTGCTCAGCAGGAAGTCTGCTTTCCCCCCTCTCTCTCTGCCTGCCTCTCTGCCTACTTGTGATCTCTCTCTCTGTGTCAAATTAAAAAAATAAAAAATAAATGTCAGTTGACTGGAGGAGTGAATTTCTTAGTAAGTTCTGGTGTTTGTAGAACTGGGCAGTCTTAAACCTGTTTCTGATATGGGACACCTTATAATAGGCAAAGAGAGGGGCATGTGACAGGCCTCACTTGCCTTCATGAGTCAGCTAGAGAGGGAGGGAGATTCCACGTGAAGTGCTTTCGGGTCTATTCCCAGCTAGCCAGCAACCCTGTTTCCCGGACCACAGATCTTTAAAGAACCGTATTTTACACCCTTCCCCCACTCCCCCTGTAGTGGAGTGAATAAGGTTACTTAAAGAGAACGTGCTTTGACAAAGCAAGTTTTGGTGTATGTGAAAAAGTGTATGTGAAAAGTAAAGCCTTAACCCTAAAGTTATTTGTGTGCCTCTTTTTTTATTCATCAGATTAGCTTTGTCTTTTTTTTTCCCTAAAGTTTAGTGATACCCAGTGTTGACACTCCCACGCACTGTTGGTAGGTAGTGGGGATATAAATTTGGCAGTCTTTCTGAGGGAATCATCTACCAAAATTGAGACAGGTTCTGATTCAACAGTTCCATAGTTAGAAATGTGAGATATACATTTTTTCAAAAGAAAAATATATTTTTAAAAATATATATGTTGCAATTTTTTTTGCAAAAAATTGCCCAGAAACATGAGCATGAGCAATACAAGATCTTCATTGTGCCCTTGTTTAAAATAACAAAGAAAACAAGTAACTTGGAAACTAAACATCCTATCATTTAAGATCATTCAAATATTTATAATACAAGCATACCTTCCAAAACTATGCAATTATTTAAAAAAAATTTGTATCTGCAGATATGGAAAGATCTCTAAGATGTATTACTAAAGGTCAAAAGCAAGGTGAAGAGCAGAATGAATCACCTTTGTGAATGAAAAAAAAACCACAAAGGAAGGATGCATTTGTGTATGTGTAACTTTTTTGTTTGGGATACACAAGAAAGTGTTAGTTGTGATTACTTTTGGAACTGATATGGTGACAAATGGAGGTTGGATCTTTTTTTTTTTTTTTTAAATAAAACATGGATGAAGGCCATCAAAACATTGTAGTGATGGAGTGTTTTTCTTTTGTATATTTTTAAATCAGTAATAACCTCATGCTTTAAAACTATATTAACCTGTAATATTAATATATAAGGATGTTCATTGCAGAGCTATTAATATCTGCAAGATATTGGAAATAACCTGAGCACCCAGCAAGGGAATTACTAAATTATGGTACACTTCTGTGTTGGAGTTATTGCAATCATTGAAGTCACATTCTGGAGAATATTCCAAGGCTTGGGTAAATAGCTCTGATATATTAAAAGGAAAAACTAAAGCCTTATAAAGCAGCATGAATCTGATGCCTTAAAACTAAGTACTGGTATCTAAGTTATATATATCCCAGAGCACTCTGAAGATTAACAAAAGTAATTTTGTTGTATTTCAGATCAGAGGAAGGCTCATAATATACATATTTTTTCATTCAAAACTCCCATAGTGGGCAATTGGTATTAGCACAACTCAACTTTCTCCCTGAATCATGTAGATGGCTAGTTCTAAGACTGGTAGTATAGCTAAGTCATCAGTATTTTCTTCCTGATGCTTTTTTTTTTTTTCTTCCTGATGCTTCTTTATATAACCACTAATCATTACCATTTCTACATGCCTTTTCTTTTCACTGCAAATAGACACTTCACAATGGGATGTGCCTTTGGTCTCATCTAAACACTCAAAAACAATAGTTCTTCCTTGTAGAACAAGCTGCCAATCTTCTACTTTGTCGGTGTTAGTGAAAAAACCCTGGGGAGGGGTGCCTGGGTGGCTCAGTGGGTTAAAACCTCTGCCTTCGGCTTGGGTCATGATCCCGGAGTCCTGGGATTGAGCCCCGCATCGGGCTCTCTGCTCGGCGGGGAGCCTGCTTCTCCCCTCTCTCTCTCTGCCTGCCTCTCTGCCTGCTTGTCACCTCTGTCTGTCAAATAAATTAAAAAAAAAAAAAAACCCTGGGGAATTTTTAGATAGGTGTGGGAGCTGGGAATGCTTAATGGGGAGAGAGCATAGCAAGTGACTGCCTCCACCACTTCTGAAAAGTGGAAAGGTCTCCTCAACCACTTCTGCCTTCCTCTTTCTTCTACCTTTGCCCTCCTCTCCTAACTCAGTGCAGTGGTCATGCTGATGGAGGCAGAACAAATCATTCCAGTGTTTTCTCTATTGCCACCTCCCCTCAAGTCCTGGGACAGCAAAAAGATCCTTACCCATTCCTGTCCTGCACTCTCCACCAGTGAATCTCAGAACTGTCCAGCAGGTAGTACTCCTCATTGCGCTGTAGCATAAGTTCCTGTGGATCATTCGTTTGGTAGTCATACAAAGCAATGACAATGGTTTCTTCAGGTTCCTGAAGTGATCGCTGGGGGAGGTAGAAAACAAAAGCAAGTGATGACATAGAAAGGAGGTAAACTGCAGAACAAGGTCAACAAGTCCCTAAATTATAACTTGCTCCTGGTTCTATGCAAGGTCAACACACCAGTTCCTGCAATCCATTGGGTAGTCACTGAAACCATCTGCCTTCTCTAGTTGGCTTTCTTTTGACTTAGGATTATAGCGCTGAATATGACACAAAGACAACCAGTACCTGGAATTCCTTGCCCCTCTCATTCTGTGTGTTAAATTTTGACCACAGTGAATTCCAAGCAGCCACATGCTTTTCATAAAAGTCTATTGGTCACACGTTGCAACCTCTCTGCTGGAAGCATCGTATACTTTTTTTTTTTTTTTTAAGATTTTATTTATTTATTTGACAGAGAGAAATCACAAGTAGGCAGAGAGGCAGGCAGAGAGAGAGGAGGAAGCAGGCTCCCTGTTGAGCAGAAAGCCCGATGTGGGGCTTGAACCCAGGACCTGGGATCATGACCTGAGCCAAAGGCAGCGGCCCAACCCACTGAGCCACCCAGGCGCCCCTGGAAGCATCGTATTCTTAATTTACGTGATGCCATCAGTGTTAAGTTACTCAGTACACACTTTTCTGCTTTGACTTGTGGGTCTGTCCAGATCCATAGGATCATAGACTATTGGAGCTAGAATGCCTCTGAGAGGTCATTCAATCCATCCTTTTGTTTAGGGTGGGGAAACAGAGGCCCAGATGGGAAAATGGATATGGCTAAACTTAGCCCTGGAATTAGTCTTAATGCTCTCTCTATGATAGCACATGAACTTCCTTCTTCCTCTTAGGGGCTCTCTTGCCTAAGACTCTACTTCTCAGTACCTTTTTAAGGATGACGTGTTAAAGAAATGAAGAAGAGATGATAAAACAAACAATTGTGGGAGTTCAGGAAGGGCACACTTGATACAGTTTGGCAGATTTTTGAGACAGGAAATATGGAAGAGATTGAGATTACTGGTGGGGATGAGAATTGGTGTTGAGAAGCCAAAATTTCTATGAGCACATCAAAGCAGTTGGTGGTATAAAAATCCTGGAGATCTAGAAAGAAAAAGCTTGTCCTACTGATGTAGTATGTCATCCCAGCTGACCCAGATTAGGATTTGAAGTCTAGATATTGATGGAGCTCATGAGGTGGTGTATTGGAGTACTGCAGATAAGAGCCAATGGGACTGAGGCTTTCACCCCAAGAGCTAATGGAGGAAGGAGTTGTATACAAGGGTCCCTGAAGATTAAGGAGGGTTATGACATCATGGTATTCATCCCATTATAGGCCCAACTAATTGATCAATCCCTATGAAAAGAAAGCTAAGAGCAAGGTTCTCTAACCGTGGTGGTACCTCTCTATAGGTAGCATCTTCCACAATTATGGTGATGTTTTGAATGTCACAAAGATTTAGGTGTGCTGCTAACATTTAATGGGAAAGGGCAAAGAATGCAAAAATCTCTGCAGTATCTCACATTTTGTACAACTTTTGAATGTCCTGTTAGACATTCATGTGGTGAGAAACCTGATTATAATAATAATAATGTATAGTAATACTCTAAGCCTAGATCCTATCTCTACCCTATATAGGTGGGACTATGGGGGAAACCATTTGGAAGCCAGAGTTGGCTTCCCCAGAGTTGGCTTGGTATCACCTAAATCTTTTAAGTCAGTATATTAGATGACTGTTTTCCCCTACTTCATTGTGCTCCAGGATTACCTGGAGGTCTATGAAAATGCAGATTGCTGGGACCCTCTTCCAGAGTTATGAATACAGTAGGTCTGGGTTGGGGCCTGAGAATTTATATTGCATTTCTAAAAAGATCCCAGGTGATGCTGATACTGCTGGTCTAGGGACCACACTTTGAGAACCACCCCTTGAGTTAAAGATCAACTCTCAGGAGCTCGGCTGTCTACTTGCTTGACTATTAAATTGTTGAATGGCCTTGGAAAAAAAATCTCAAAACCTCTCCTGGGACTTGATTTCCCAAGCTTTAAAATGTGAATAAAACTATAACCCTCTGAAGTGGCTAGAATAGACAGTGAGGAAAGGAGGCTCATATACCTATATATACATATATGTATATACATGTATAAGTATATACATATATATGTATATACTTTTTATATAAAGATATATATATCTTTGAAATAGTAGAAGCATGGAAATACTTTGAAAAATATAAAGTATTATCAAAAGTAAGGTGTGGACTAAATACACAATTTTATTTTTAAAAAGATTTTATTTATTTATTTGATAGAGAGAAGGAGAGCATGAGTGGACAGAGGGAGAGGAACAAACAGATACCCCACTGAGCAGGGGACCCAACTTGGGGCTTGTCCCAGGACTCAGAGTTCATAACCTGAGCTGAAGAGATGCTTAATCATCTAAGCCACCCAGGTTCCCCAGTACACCATTTTATATAAATAGCTGTCATTATACCTCAAAGTGGTCAGGTGGCTGGATACACAGTTTGATATCAGTAAGTTTTTGTTTAGTGAATAAAGTAAACTGAGGATTTAGCAGCTGAGCAATCATTTTATGTAAACAGACCCATGAGACAGTTCAGGTCCAAGAGACCCAGTGGGTTCATTTCAACTGAAATTACTACAACCTGCTGCATTTGCCCAGGATTTGAGAAATCTGGGCAGATGGGGAAAGTGCAAAGGGGACATGCCAGTCAGGCAGCTGCGGTGATGGGTGCCCACTGTGCCCAGAGTTGGAGCCCTTACTTACCCTGTTGTCTTCAGGAGTAGGAGGAAGAGGCTTCTTTGAAGCTGAAATGAGAAAAACAGAAAAAGAAAATGAGCATGAAACCGAATGTACCCAACTGGAGGCGAGCTGCCAGGGGGCTTTTCAGAGAAAAGGGGCCCTTAGGTAAACAACAGGGGGCTTTTCAGAGAAAAGGGGCCCTTAGGTAAACAACAGAAGAAAAGGGCCAGAAGAAGATGATGAGACACAGAGAAATAAAAATTGGCCTTGTAGCACCCATGTTTTATCTCTTTTAGCCTGTTGGTTCCCCATTTTATTTTCTAGAAGATACCAGAAACTTCTAGAAGTCAATATTCTGTACTCCCAGTTAAAGCCTAATCCAAAAGTTCCTTCAGAGACATTAGGATTATGTCCTTCCCTGTGGGCTGGGAGACCTCCACAAACACACCTACCACCTGCCATACCCTGGAGTGGGAATTGGTGATTCAGGGTAACAGTGACTCATTGGCTTCCTGAGGTAGCCGTGGGCTTGGAGAGGAGGTGGGGAGGTGAGGGGTCATGGTGTTTTTCGGGGCAAGGGCTGGAAACTACTTTTAGTTACCTTAATGCTTCTGTTCCTGAGCATGTGTTCCTGCTACCTCCTCCAAACAACACCCTTAGCACCTCTCTCTCTGTTTATCTGTTTGTCTCCACAGCTCCCTCTCTTCACCTCTACTCTAGGCCTTCTTTCCTCCTCTCTTCTTTTTTCTCCCTCCTTTCATCTCTTCTTCTCTGTCTCCTGGTATTTCTCTGCTGAGGCCTGGAAAGGTCAGGCCTGGAATCAGTAGACCAAAGTTGAATGTCTGGGAGTCGGTGTGGACATAGGCTTCTGCTCAGTTCAAACCATGATTTAATAATTAGAGATAATATGGGAATAGGCTCCATGAGGAGGTGGTGAGCTCCTCATCTCTGCATGAGGTTGACTAACCTATGAGGTTGATCCCTGCCTGACTGGGACAGCACTTCTCAGGAATGAGGTAAAAGGAGACCCACACAGTGACATGGGAACCCAACCCATGTGCTAACTCTTTAAGAAAGGGCAGGGTGGGGTGTTGACTTGGGTTTGTGATTAACAGAGAAGAAACAAACAAACATAACTGGAAGCACGGTTCCTATTCTGCACGCAACTCAGAGCACCAGGAGACTGGGGTTCCCACCCCAGCTCTGCTGGGAATGAGCTGTGTGGCCTTGGGCCCCTCCCAACCCTGAATATTCTGCGATGCATAGCTCTTCCTCTAGCCTTACTTTTCCCTCCTTTCTTCTCCCACTGGGTGATACTGGATTGTATGACATCAGAGCCAGTTCTGCTTGCACAAATGAGTGTTGCTGTCGGTTGGGTAGAGCAGGGTCCATTTTTACTCAACCATCTCTGCTGCTTTCCAGACATACACACACACACTGCTATATCTCAGCTTCAGATTCTTCTGTCCACAAATAAGAAAGAATAGCAGGCACAAATACCATTTGTTGAGAGCTCAGTAAGTGCCAGTGGTTGTGCTAAAAGCTTTCCACAAGCTCATTTTTGCAAACATGAATGTAGGACCCCTCAGAGAGTGACTGTAATTAGGCCCTGGGTTTATGGGGTGAGCAGTTCAGCATGAGCAGCCATCTCCAAGTGTCATGATGGTGAGTCATTCAGACGCTCATCACCCTCAGTCGTGTGTCTAGCACTCTGCACAGGGAAGTACTATGTGCCCTGAAGGGATCAGCTGCAATATGCACAGTGAAAACTGAAAAATGGAAACACAGACTCAAGGGATTCCGGAACTGGAAAGGGGCTTGGGAGATTGTTTCATCGCAGGACACCTAAAAGTTCCCCTAACACTGGAGGAGATCAGGGCCCTAGGTCCAAGGGCCCACAGCAAAGGTATTGGCAAGAATTTGGAGACTAGACCTCTAGCTTTGAAAAGGGCTTTCTCACATTGGGGAAATCCCATGCCATCTTGTTAATATGGTGGATTTCACCCATATAAAACCTTCTGTTTCTTTTTTATGAAATACTAGCCTTTGTGAATACGGTCCATAGGGTAATGTAGAAGATCATTCGCTTCTAAAACCAGGTATATATTGTTCTTCTGAGCCAGGGGACTGATAACCTTAAACTTTCTCTCCCAAGGTTGAGGTTGAGAAGTGGTGGTTGTTAACGTGGTACTAAAATGGGCTGTGACTCAGGAAGCCACGGAAAACCCAGCCATGTGTTACATTTCGCACATCTGCCTTGGGCCGTCAATGTGAGGTATTTGGTTTTCCTGCAAAAGAGAAACTGACAGATGAGAAAAGGCGGCTAGGGTAAGGGAGGTTGAGAGGAGAGGGGAATGGAAGCAAAACAATTCACACTATCCATCATTCCTATTCAACAATGGCTTTGCAGAGCACTTCCTCACTGTGTGACCTTGAACATACCCAACTGCTCAAGGTCTTCAGCTTCTGTGACCTCACACCATCTCCCCCAGATGATTGTGGGGAATGGAAGCATACCATGTGTCAAAGTGCATGTAAGTGAAGCTGCACTTCATTGAAGGTTCTGGTCCCAGAGCCATCACAGAAGGGTAGAACTGGTAGCACCCCACTCCCACATTCCAGGGCTTTTGACATCCAAAGACCAGAAACAATGTCTTTTGTTTTCATTTTGCATTTGGGCTGTGGCCTCCTTTTCTCTGAGATTATTATAGAGATCGACAGTGAGTTTGAAGGGGAGGCAGAGAGAAGCCACAGCGTACAATTAGTAGTTCTTGGTTTTGCTTTCTTTCCCTCCAAGACTATAAAGTTGAGCTGGTGGAATTAAACACATGTGTGATGTGACACCACTGTAATAAATAAATGATGTTATGGACCTCTAAGTCTGTCTCTACAACCTAAGATTTAAGTCGACCATGCCGATCACATTTTCTAACTTGAGGGTTATAGTCATGTTTTCCAAAGTTTACCATGCTCCCAAATCTCCAGAAAATTTGTTAAAAAACAAATTTTGATCTAGCAGCAGACCTGGAATGGGGCCAAAGAATTTACATTTCTAACTGGGTCGCAGGTGATGTTGACACGGCAGGTCCAAGGATGACACTTTTAGTAGCAAGGAACCACAAAGACATAAGGTTTGAGATGAGAAACATCAACAGACTACTGGTAGAGGCAGATAATTTCTCTCTGAAAGTTCTGAAAATGCAAAATTTTGTATTCAACCCCTGACACCCCTGATGATGGGAAGCTGAGAGCTTTTACCTCCTCAGACTAGAGAGTTCAGTCATTTTGCAAAGAAGAAAAGGGAATTCCCAGTCTCTTACCATTCTTGGTTGGATCGTACTGGGCACAGCCCACTGCGAGCTTCTCCAGTTGAGCACAGCACCTCCACCTCCCGTCCATCCAGAAATTCGGATGATACATGGGTACCAAACTGTTATTATTCCTTGTTTCTGAAAGATATTGGCACCAGTAGAAGAGTTATTTCCAGGTCCGTCTATCAAGGGCTACCAACGAGACTCCCCGAGATTGGACCCCGCTATAAGCTGGAGTGAACAGTACATGTTGGATTTAGGCATTATTGGGTCTGGGTCTTGTCTGGCCTTGTGTTAATTGTATGTCCCAGGTTGGACAACACCCTCATCCAGCTCAGCATCCCCTCTATGCAATGAGAGTGTTAGATTGGACCAGTGGGCCCAACAAAGGCGTCCAAGGGCCACTGGGAAGTCTGAATGGGAGGGATTCCCACCCCTTCATCTCTCCCACCTTCAACCACAGGAGTTTTGCTTTATCCATTCTATATTTGCAGCTTAAAAGTGAGATTTTTGTAGGGGGAGAAAAAAAGAGGTTCTCCTGCTGAAGAAAAGTATGAGAAATGGAGATGTAGACAGGCCATCTCAAATGTTCTTTCCAGCTCTAACATCCTGTGAGTAAAGCCCTACACAGTGGGAGAACAGCCAGTGGACATAGTTAGGGCCCTTCTGATAACTTTCCATTTTAATGTTTCTACTGAGCCCGTTGACTTGGAAGCATTTTCTGCTTACCCAGTCCTGGCCTGTTCATACCCCATTTGAGACAATGACCTTAGAAAAGGATAACTATATTTTTAGTCTCATTTTTCTGACAGAGGTTTCATGGCTCCCAAGATTCCAATGGCTTGCTTACTTTTTGTCCTTATAGGTACTTAGAGACAGACAAATATCTGAACCCAGTTCTCCTGTAAACCCAGGGCTCCAGGTGAAATAACAGTGCTTCTGATTGAACGCTTTCTTTGGGTATTGTTCTAAGTGTCTGACACGTCTTAACACATTTAATTCTCACAATAACCGTGTGACCAATTGTTACTAGTCAGAATTTATAGCTGAGAAAATGGAGATGCTGGAAGGTAGAGGAATTTGCCCCAGGTCACATACTAATAACTGACAGACTGGGGATTTTCACCTTAGTGGTCTGGCTGCACCTCTCACGTGTACCCAAGCCCTGCGCTGGTTCTAATGATGCCATGAGGAAGGCGAACCTTAAGGAATATCCTTCGTGCTGATCTGAAAACTTTGAAAGCTAGCTAAAATTTATTGGGTGTCGACTCTGGGCCAGGATAATTCCAGAGGCTTTACCCGTAGCAGTTCCGGGGGCAGGAACTATTATTATCACTCCCTCCTTCTTTCCTTTTTTATAGATGGGGAGACTGAAGACAGAGCCGATGAGGACGTTGCCCACGCACACGTGGCTAGTAAGAAGCAGAGCCGGGATTCGAACTCAGGTCATCTAACTCAAGGCTCCATCCTCTTATTCTTCATACTAGACCAGGAGTGGGCAAACTCTGCAATGGCCAGGTAGTAAATATTTTAGGTTTTGTTCACCAGCAGGCAAAATCGATATGAGATGGAGGTACTCCTCTATTCCTTTAAAATGGGGCCATTTAAAAAAACCATCCTTAGCTCAGAGCCTTATGAAAACAGGTGGTAGGCTAGATTTGGCTGACCCTACACTGTACTGATCGTTGCCTCTTGGGCCCAGGGTGAAAAGTTGGAATGCAATACCAACACCAAAAGCAAGAAATATTTGACCATCCACTGCCCTTTGTCTAACTGAGGAACCCAAGCCTGCTAGAACATCAAGGGATCTTAGAGCCATTGGCACAGGAGAGTAATTACCTTCTTTAAGGGCCAGAACCCAGCGCTGTCGGCTCTCGCGGTCTGGAGCAAACACATACAGAAGGTAGTTGTCATGCACAACCTGAGGATATAGGCAGAGTCCAAGGTGAGTGGTGCACTCGGAGATGAATGACGGACAGTAGGCCCGCCTAGCATACGGGGCCAAGACTGGGCCTCAGGTGTCTGTCACTTAAAGGCAAACTACCAGGTGATTAGGAGACTGATGTCCTTTTTATCCAGATATTTGAATGCTGTGCCGACACAGGGTGAGTTTCCACATCTCAGACTACTTGTCTGAGATTCCATGTTACTAATAAGCCATTGCTAAATTAAAACAGCAGGACAAAATGTCTCCATGTGACAGAACATTTATTTCTCATATTAACTTTTAAGTGATTAAAAAAAAAACCTTTCTGGCATATGAAAGAGTAAAAAAGTAGATGAAAAATGTATAATCGAGATTTTAAAAACTTCTTATTTTGAAATAATGTAAGACACCCCAGTGGTTCCATAAATAGTACAGAGTTCCTGTGTTCTTTTCACCAACCTCTCCTTAATGATAACATCTTATTACATAACCATAGTACAGTTTCAAAACGAGGAAACATTGGTCTAACACTACTAACTAAAGAACAGATCTTCTTTGAATTTTACCAGTTTTTTTTTTATGTACTTTTTTTTTTTTTTTTCTTTAAGTAGGCTCCATGCCCAGTGTTGAACCCAGCGCAGGGCTTGAACTTATAACCTGAGCTGAGATCAAGAGTGGAACACTTAACCAACTGAGCCATCCAGGTTCCCCTTTAATGTACTCATTTTTTAAAAGATTTTATGTATTTATTTGAGAGAGACAGAGAGAATTAGACAGCAAGAATGAGTAGGGGGGGCAGAGGGAGAGGGACAAGCAGACTCCTCATTGAGCAAGGGGAGCCCAATGTGAGGCTTCATCCTAGGACCCTGGGATCATGACCTGAGCCGAAGGCAGACATTTAACTGACTGAGCCACCCAGGGGCCCCTCTCACATTCATTATTAATTAGGATTTTTTTTAAAGATTTTTTATTTATTTATTGTCAGAGAGAGAGCACAAGCAGGCAGTCGCAGGCAGAGGCAGAGAAAGAAAGCAGTCTCCCTGCTGGACAAGAGCCTGATGCAGGACTCCTGGGATCATGACCGGAGCTGAATACAGCAGCCTAACTGACTGAGCCCCCCAGGCGCCCCATTAATTAGGATTTTACTGACAGGAAAATATATGCTATTCATTTTACTTTTATTACTAAAAATTTCAACTCATGGAGGTCAACTTTCTGGTAGAAAAGAATCCTTTTCTATGTCACATTAAAAATGGAATATTTACCTCTCAAATTGGCAAAGAGGAACAGTACCCTAGAATGTGCAAGGAGATATCTGCTGCTTTGGAGTCATAGATGCAGAGAGTGATGACACGTTTTAGATGATATCATAACCTAAAGACTAATGATAACCTCCACCAGCTCTGTCCAGTAGGACTTTCTGTAAAGGTGGAAATGTTTTATAATCTGTTCTGTCCAACACATAACTATTGAACATTGAAATGTTTATTCACTCAGTATGGCTTAGTGTGACTCAGGAATTTTTAATATTATTTAATTTAAATATTAAACATCCACATGTGGCTAGTGGCTACTATATTGCACAACACAACTCTAGATAGTTCTGACATTATAAAATTCAAGTCTTTTTGTCCCAGAACCTCCAAACAATTTATAATCAACAGTTGCCTCAAAACATGGTAAATTGTACTTAAAGAATATTAGGTTTGGGCCATTGATAGTTTATTTTCCCTCGCCTAGGAGCAGAGAATTTGGATTTTTGTTGAGGTAGGGAAGATATGAGAGAAGAAGAAAAGAGGAATGAAAACTTTTTCAAGGTTTTATGCTTTGTTGAATAGAATGAATAAATGAAAGAAAGAAAGAACACAGCAGCTTTCTTCTGGACTTAGTAGAAGATCTAAGTATAGGTCAGAGTCATCGGTGTCCCACCTTCTATTACAATGACAGGATTTCAACCATTGTCCAAGGAATGGAGGACTAGTTCCCGCAGGCATACTGGACTTACCTGAAATGGATATTTATAGTGGCATGGGATACTAATGTCACTTTTCACAATCTCAACACATTTGATTCGGGAGAGTTCAATGGAGCCCTTCAATGTGCGCTTTTTCTGTGGGGGAAAAAAGCATATTCTATTTAAAGAATAGAGCAGACAGTATTTCTGTCCAGGCTGCTTATAGAAATCCACTACTAGATAGGATCCATTAGTTTTGTAAACTAACCCCCTTGTGTATCCAGAAGCTACTTCTTGGCCTTCTGTACCTCAGAGAGACACTCTGAGCAGATTCCTGGAAGAACATACCCTGTGATTTGTCTCTTGATAGGATGATTGATTTTTACATCATTTACTCATGGCATCTTGTATCTCAGTGACCTTTTGACAAACAGCAGCATTGTAGCTGGGGTGCGGAGAACAGTATGGAAACCAACTCATGTGCCCGTTCTCTCTGTTTTGTGCCAATCCATTGTGTGGCCTGGATGGTGGTACATACCTTTACTGGCACCTTTCTTTCCGAAATCTGGTTCCTCTAGGTCCCTTATATTTATCAATAATCCCACAATGACACCCTTGTAGGACATTGCTGATTCTGCTCTGTAACTATCTCTTCTTCACACACCCATCATCCTATAGGCTTCATGTCTCATTTCCTTGGAGATTTGTTAGATTTATTTCCTTGGTAATTATTTTACATTATGGTCATTGACAGTTATGATTTATAATGATTTTACATGTTACTCAATTCTAAGGGTACTTGTAATTGGAGAGTGGATCCTAGGAGATGTCACCTAATGGGATAGATTCCACTATTAACTATCAGTCTCCGAGGCTAGTTAGTGAAAAGATTTTGTGGAACAGAAACCTTTCAGAAGTCCCTACAATTAGGCTTCCACTGAGAATAGAACTGAATTCAGCTGTGGAACCAGATGCAAAATACTGTATTGCACCTTATCTTTTAGAAAGAGGTAGCAAATGGTGGTGAATTGGACAAAAGGTTGAAAAGGGCAAGGTTCAAAGTTGGGTTCTGTTTCCTTATTGATTTTCTGTCTGGATGGTCTGTCAACTGATACAAGTGAGGTGTTCAAGTCACCTACTATTATTATTAACTATCAATCTCTCCCTTTATGTCTGTTAATTTCTGCTTTATGTATTTAGGTCCTCCAATGTTGGTTGCATAGATATTTACAATTGTTATAACCTCTTGTTGTATTGGTCCCTTTATCATTATGTAGTGTCCTTCTTTGTCTTTTGTAACCATTTTTGTTTTAAAGTCCCATTTTGGCAGATAGAAGTATTGCTACTCTGGATTTGTGTGTGTGTGTGTGTGTGTACATTTGCATAGAATATCTTTTTTTATCCCTTCATTTTCAATCTGTATCTTTGGGTCTGCAGTGAGTCTCTTGCAGGCAGCATGTAGATGAGTCTTGTGTGCATGTGTGGTTTTTTTTCATCCATTCTGTCCCCCTATGTCTTTTGATTGGAGTGTTTAGACTATTTACGTTTAAGCAATTACTGATAGGTGTGTATTTATTGATTGCCATCTTGTTACTTGTTTTCTAGTTGTTTTTGTAGTTCTCCTCTGCAAACTGGCTCAACCTCTAACTAACCTCTGTGACCTTGGGCAAGTCATCTCACCTCCCTGCACTTTAATTTTTATATCCGTTAAGTGAGGATATATTTAATGCCTACCTTTGAATGATTATTTAGAGAATAAAATGAGCATATGTAAACAAATTAATGGGCTTATAACAGGTGCTCTCAGTAAAGAGTACCATCCCAATTAAAGAGGTTAATGCAGTCCTAACTATGGTAAGAGAGCCATGACATCATAAAATTCTCCAGAAGTGAGCTCAGTCTGTACTTTCTATTTTTTTGAAATCCAACCTGGTTGTTGGCCTTTGTTGAGGCCAGAACTGAGATGAAAAAAATTCAAGATGTGAAACGTATCTCTATCAAATACAGGGATGCTTTGTAGTGTTTCTTTTAAAATTTTCTTTCTAAAAACTGCTTTATTCATTTTTGAAAGTACAGAATTTATCCATGTTCATTGTAACAAATAAAATAATATGGAAGTATGTTAAGAAAATATTTATAGTGTCATATCATTCTATCTTCCACAACCATGAGGTAGCCAAGGTTAACCATTTGGAATGCATTTGTCTTTCCCACACACATTTATAGGATATATATATATATATATATATATGTATATATATATATATACACACACACACACACACAAAAACAAGCATCTGCTCCACACAGTGATCTACAGCTTGCTTTTGTAATCTGAGGATGTATTAAAAGGTCAGTTTTCCCTTAAAAACCTCTGAAAACATGTATCCTTTGAGCTCAAAATATCTTCTCATTTAGAGTCTTCCACAGCTAGAAATACATGCCTGGTTTCTGCCCATAATCATAGTTCTTTAAGATGGTTAATCTGGTTTTTGAAAACAGAAGAGCACAAGGGAGCCGCCTTTTCAACAACTTTCCCCCACTGTGGGTAAACATGGAGTCTGAGCTTTGAGGTTATCCTGTTTTTTTTACCTCTGTTGCATTATTTCCTTAGTAGTATACCTAGTAACATGCAACAAAAGGCTCATGGCAGTAATAGGACAACTGTGTTTGTAAGACATGTTTATGCTTGGAACCCACTAAGTCCTACTCTCCCTGAGAATGAGATTAGGACTTCTATCACCATACCCCTAATGCATAGTGACAGGCTGACAGCAGATGCTCAGTCAGAATGAGATGAACGAAGGGCACCACGTTGAAACACAGTTTAAAGAATCTCACTCAGATTTAAGGCTAATGCATTTAGTTCTTCAGGAACTATTTACTGGGGACCAGCTATAAGCTAAATGCTGTTCTGAGAGCAGAAAATAGAGAGATGAACATGGTAGATCTTTTCATGGAGATCATAGTCTTGTTGAGAAGGCAGACAATAGAAACGAGTGCCATAAAGAGAATAGAAAAGGTTGATGTGACCACCCTGAGGACAGCGCAGGCCTGTCTGGGGAAAGGGCCTTTGAGAAAAGATCAAGGAGTTGAAAAAGGTGCAGACATGAAGTCTGGGGGTGTGGGGGTGGGTAAACATCTTGCGTAGAGTTCACAGCAAGAGCAAAGCCTTAGGGTAGCAAAGTTCTGGATACATATTGGTTGTTAATAGCCTAGGATCATCATAATCAGGGTATAAAATGGAGGTAAGTATTAATCAGAGTTGTGGATAAAGATTCTGTGTGATGTTCTAAAGCCGTGCTGTCCAAGAATAGCAGAATGGGAACCATATATGTGACTTAAAGATTTCTTGTAGCCACATCAGAAGGAATGAAAAAGAAACAATAAAATTAATTTTAAGAATGTAGTTGTTTATCCTATTATATCTAAAGTATTATTTCAATGAGTAATCAACATAAAAATTGATGAGATACATGATTTTTTGTACTAAGTCCTTGAAATCGTGTATTGTAGAACATATCTCAATTTGAACCTGCCATATTTCAAGCGCTCAGAGATCACACATAGCTGTGGCTCCATTATTGGATGGTGCAGCTTCAAGATATCCAAGGAGGGCTTCTCCTCTAACCTCAGATTATCTCTGTTAATCTCTTAATAGTCACTGATTTCAAACATGGATTTTAAGAGACACTGTGTTAACAGCCTGTCAGGTGAGCTGGCTATGCAGTTTGTGTTTCTGTTGGAATGGATTCCATGTTCCACCCTCAAAACCCACTCTTTTTCTTAAATGAGTTCCCTAAAGTGGGTTGTCTTTGAATTTCATAAGATCTAATACGTGGTCAACAAGAGACCAGCTGCGCATCACCCCCCCCTCCCCGGCTGGGGACTGGAGAGTAGCCGGTCAGTGAGCTATACACAGTTCCATGTCTGAGAAATGGTGATTGCCTGTAATCATCCCAAACAACTGTGCTATTTCTGAAAAATGCCAGAGTAAACCTTCCAAGGAAACCACACAAGAGCCATCAGGAAAAGAGAGATACCAGTAAAACCTGCTCTCATTCTTACTTGTCATTCCATCTGCATCACTTGGGTACAAGTCACAAAACCTCACTTGGTCTTTGTCTCTTCTCTCAGCCATGTTTAAAGCTACACCATCTTCATATTCCATAGCTTTCCCCTGGTAACCTGGCATGTGTCAAACACAACCCAACAAGATGTTGGTGTCTACGCTTGTGCACACAGCTTAAGTATCCCTTCTTTTTTATGTTAATATATAAAATAGAATTTTGGACTGTTAGTTTCAAAGAGTAAGGCAGGGAACAAAACCAAAATAAAGGATGATTCATACTTTTTAGCATGTCTTATACTTCAGGCACTCCACAGTGCCCATTTGATCTATGATCCTGCAAAGTATCATTGTCCCATCTTGCAAGTGAGGACCTGAAATTCAGAGAGACCAAGTCTCTTAATAAGTGGAATGGCAGGGTAAAAGCTCAAGTCCATGACTCTAGAGGCTGAGTGCTTAACAACTATGTTTCATGGCTCTTGCATTTGCCCCGACTTTCCACAGGAGATTTTCTTTCTCCAGACTCCACACTGAACAATCAGTTGCATATTCTATACCATAAGCTGTAGTCTGGCAGACATGTGTCTGTGCTCTATTTGGTCGTGCAATGTTTATGCTGGATATGAAAGGGTGAGCAAATTCTCTGCTTCCTCAGAATGATATTAACATTGGCTCCTTGGCTGTTTGGCTAGTTCAACAGATATGTCAGTGAGAAGTTAGGTATCTGATACCTATGAAAGAGGGTATCTCCACCCCCTCTGAAAAGCAGCCAAATTTCAGCTTTCTGCTTTGGAGAGGCAGAGTGGGAGAGGATTGGGACTTTCAGGTCAGGTAGACCTGCATTTGCCCGACCAGCTGGGCAACCTGAGGCAAGTGTCACAACTTCTCAGTTGCCTTGTTTTTTTATTTAAGTGAGAATGATCATAGTCCTTGAATCATTGAGCTAATTTAGAGGACTTTAAAAAATCACATAAACCTACTCACAAAATAAACTCATTCAAATGATAAACCAATCACTCGAGCATTACTTCCTTTCCTTCTTCAAATGCTGTACATAAAATAAGACCTTGTTCTCTTGCCTTTATGTGTCCACATGATTTTCTTGTGGGCAAATATGTAACCAGGAACCACCATTTGGGAGGCACAATGTTAATTTTTAACTGGCAATACTGGTGATTTTGACATTTCAGAGTCATTTGTTTAATTTGCAAATTATTTGTAAAATCAGACCAAAACCCCAGAAGGGGCCTATTTCCTGGTCTTCCCAACTGTATTACATTTGCTCTCAGATGGCTTTTGCTTTCTGCTTTTCCTCCCACTTGCCTGTCAAAAACCTTCCTCAAACAGTCACTCACCAAGGGTTTAACTTACTGATAGAGTAAAGCTTGGCTTGTTTCAGAGGAGTATGGATTAGGACAGATATAAGAGACCGAAGCCAAGAAGGAGCTTGGATAATGGAATTTCAGGCATTAGCTGAGAGAGTATTTTTCAAAGCAGAGTGATACATTTCAGATTTTCCCAGATCACACCATAAAAGCAGCCACAAACTGCCTTTATCAGAGTTTCTTTGTGACTGGAAAATCTTTCTGGTGATACTTTTAACCAAGAGCATTTCAAATATATCTGGCCTTTAGTACATTGTATAAATCTGAAATCACACAATGACACAATTGAAATTAAAACTGATATCCTGCGAAATGAAACTTAAGTGACTGATTTGGGGGGTCATCCCCCCAATACACAAAGCAGAATGCCAGTTCTAAGATGGGTTTTAGGGCTCTTCCTGGATTTTAGTTTCATCCTCTCTGCAAAACATGCTCAAGGTAGCCCACGAATTCGCTCCCAGTCTCCCAACTCAACAGAAGTCTTTGATGACCGAGGGGACCTCATGGTGCAGGGGGGGAAAGCAGTGATTCAGAACTCGCAAAAGACATGGTTTGAATCTCTGCGGTGACAAGTAGCATAGCACTAGTCATCTCAGTTCTTTGGGCTTAGTTCTCTTCACTCTTCATTCTTTTAGTTTGTGAAGAGTAATAGGATTGCCGACAGCTGCCGTGTAGGGTCACTGTGACCTGAGCTACGGAAAGGTGCCCAGTACGTTGCCTGATAACCAATAAAGATGCAATCACTAAGTCAGAAACTAATGAGGTGCTGTACGGTGACTAACATAAAATAATAATAATAATAATCATAATAATAATAAAGATGTGATAATTACTGTCTCAATGGAAAATGTAGATCTTCTAAAACACTAGGGTGATGTGAGATTAGCTATTGCTGGCTCCTCTCTTACCCCAACCCATCTTCACCGGGCCCTTAGTCCACAAAACTTTGCTGTTCTGGGAGAATCTGGAGCTAAGGGGACAGATTTTGAGGCTCCCTGGCTGACTTAAAATCAGGAAACTATAATCCATCCCACACCTGCCTTCTTTTCTTTCCTCTTTTCTTTTAGTCATAGCTAAACCAGAATCAACTGGCTTTCCTCACCTTAGTTTTTACAATGTGGTTTTTGATGAGGCTGGTGGTGCTGTGGGGAAAACACTCCCTTAAAGTCGGCCATCTTGTCAGTAGTGACACCCTGACTACCCAAGAGGAAGAAGTGAGGATTTTACTCAAAAAAAGAAGAGAAAGAAAGAAAAGAAGAAAAAGAAAAGATAATGGACTATACTCTCATATAGTTTTCAGTGGGAAATTGGGGATCTTTTTTCCCCAAGATTTATTCATTTATTTATTTACTTGGCACATACACACACACACACACACACACACAGAGAGAGAGTGAGAGAGGGAATACAAGCAGAGAGAGTGGGAGAGAAAGAAGCAGGCTTCCCACCAACCAGGGAGCCCAATGCGGGGTTGATCCCAGGACACTGGAATTATGACCCGAACTGCAGGCAGATGCTTAACGACTGAGCCACCCAGGCACTCCATGGGATCCTTTCTTAAAATTATGAATGTATTTTCTTACAAGACACTATTAAGAGCAGACACTTGTGGGAATGGTTCTTGCATTTGGGAGTAGGAAGTAGAGAGCTTTGCTCTTAATCTTATATCCTTCTATACTGTTTCACTATTTTACTGTGAACATATATATTTTTTATTGTATTTAAAAACAGTTAAAAGAAAGAAGGAAAGAAAGGAGAAGGAACAAAAGATTTCCCTTATCAGATTTATCCGATAGAAACATTTGTTTAAAATATATAAAGATGTAGGGAAAAGGATTTCATAACAGCATTATTTATTTCACTAAAAATCTATAGAAATGTAAATATTCACCTATAGACAAACGGTTAAATTACTTATGGTTCAACTGTCCTGTGACTACTCTGTAGCCAAAAGAGAAAGTAATTTATATAGAGGAACAAAAATATATACATTAACTGATAAAAGGTTTAGAGCCATAGATGGAGCATCATCTCACTGGGGGAAAAGAAATGAAATATATAATAGTATGTACAAAACTCAAAGAAATAATACAAAAAGAACACTGCTAACTCTGGTTCTCTCTTGTGGGTGGCACTATGGTAGACTTGCCTGTGTACATTATATATTTCTGCAATATTTGAAGCTTTTGCAGTGCACATGTAAATTTACTCAACAGAAAAAATGAAAATAATATTCTAAAGCAGCCATAAATTTAAAAACAAAACACTGTACAACAACCTTAGCAGATGACTATGGGAGAGGGGTGAGGGGTACACGTCGAATGCTGGATGTGTAAAATGATGCAACTTTTTGCCCTTGTGGCCTCCTGACCCCATTAGTCCTAAGTGGCAGTGAGGAAGCACCTGTCACCTGCTCTTCTATATCCATGGAGATTCAAGTTCATAGCGGGTCCTCTCGTCTTCTTCTTGAGCGATAGCCATTTTTCTCCATAGATTCTAAAAAGGCAACTCTGTACTTTTATGTGGCTATATTTATCTTAGAAGTGAAGCAATAATTCAGGAATAATTTCCTGGCCTCATTCATGTTAGTTAAAGGTATTAGTGATCATAGCCTTAAAAAAAAAAAAAAAAAAGTCTGTTTGTTTAGGTTTGATTTCAAAAGGGAGCAGAGAGAAAAGGAGATATGTAGAAACCGAGCATAAGAAGCGAGTGCTATGTGCTGGGGGAAGCAGATCTTCCAGTCGTCCTGCACATTTTGTCTCTGCTCTGTGATTGCTCTTTCAAAACCTTCCTTCTTTCCAGAATAGGCTATGTGGATTTTTAAGGAGTTTGAGAGAGTATATTTTTCATATATCTTTCAAACACTGGAAAGTTAGTAGACAAAGCATATAAATTAATGACTTCACTGCATTTCAGAAAATGACCCTAGCATAGAGGTGATGCTCCATCAATATTTGTTAATTGGTTGATTGAAGGAACAGCAGGTAGGCTAAGTGTGCAGCAGAAAGTGATGAATATGAACCGTATGATAAAGTTTTAATAGAAATGATTTGAGGGGCACCTGGGTGGCTCAGTGAGTTAAAGCCTCTGCCTTTGGCTCAGGTCGAGATCCTGGGGTCGTGGGATCAAGCCCCGCATGGGGCTCTCTGTTCAGTGGGGAGCCTGCTTTCCTTCCTCTCTCTCTGCCTGCTTCTCTGCCTACTTGTGATCTCTGTCAAATAAATAAATAAGATCTTTAAAAAAAAAAAAAAAGAAATGATTTGAAAAGATTTCCAGAATGACTGGCAGGTGGATACCAATACCTCAACAATGAAAATGTAGTTAAAAACTAGTCTACACAAAAGATTGAGCTCCTACAAATTACTAAGGAAAATACTAAAGAAAGAGCTCCTACAAAAGAAAGCTCAAAAAAAAAGAACTCCTACAAATTACTAAGGAAAATACTAATAAGATTATAGAAAAACAGGCAAAAGGAATAGAAATTGTTCTAAAATATATAAAAAAATGCTCAAACTTACTACAAAAACAGAAATGCAAATAAATTATACTGAGATATCATTTTTTAAACCTGTAAGACTTGCAAAGATCAAAACATATTGTAATGGTGAGGTTTTAACAAAGCATGCATCTCACATGTGGACCTGGGGAATGTTCACTGGCACAACTTCTTGGAGAATAATTTGGTCATGTTCAATAAAACAACAGATGCAAATATCCTTTTACAACAATTCCACTTCTAGAAGCGTTTCTATAGACCAAGGTTTCTCAACCATGGCCCTATTAACATTTCAGGCTGGATAATTCTTTGTTTTAAGTTTGTCCTGTGCCTTGTAGGATGCTTAACAGCACCTTGGGCTCTGCCCAGAAACGTCAGTAGCACTCCCCTCCCCAGTTATGACAACTAAAAAGTTTTTCCAGACATTGCCAATGATGGGCAAAATCACCCATTACGGACATACTGATATAGAAAGTGACATACAGATAAAGTTATTTGTTCCTTTTCATTCGCATTTACAAAAAAATTGGAAAACAGACTATGTCCATCATTAAGATAACTTTTTAACCATTCAACGAGATATTATGCCACCACAAAAAAGAGTGAAGAAGCTCTTTGTATATAGGTATGGTTTGATCTTTAAGAGGTATTGCTAACAAACCAAAAGAAAGGCTAAGAAGTGTGTGTAGAGTATGCCATCATTGTATAAAAAGGAGGAAAAGGAGAATATTTGTCTGTATTTTCATATATGTGCATAAAGCATCATTGAAAGAATTGATAAGAAATTGATTATACTGGTTGCTTTTAGGCCATGAAGTGCTACAGCTTAGAACAAGGGTGGGAGTGGGCCCTTGCCTAACATTTTGTAACTGGTTTTAAAACATTTATGTGAGCCTGGTGGTGGCTATTAAGGAGGGCACGTATTGCATGGAGCATTGGGTGTGGTGCATAAACAATGAATTCTGGAACACTGAAAAGAAATAAAAAACAAAACAAAACAAAATTTATGTGAATGTATTATCTATTCAAGAATTTCTTAAAAAATTAGCCTATATTTTGCAGAAGACGGTCTAATAAAAGGGCTATTCATACAGAGACCTGAAATCCAATAGGCATAGAGGCAAGGGGGCAAAAGTTCATCCCACTGACAGTTCTGTTTTGTGAACTAATTTCAATTTGCAACACAGAGGAAAGCAACGTGAACAGCAGTAACCTAATCTCACTGAGATTTATAATGGACTTTTCAAGAATTCTACCAGCTTTCTCTTGAATTCAGAGAAATTTGGGGGTCAGACATTTGTGGCAGCAGGCTCCCTTGCCCCCAACTCACAGCTTTCTAGGTAGAGCCGGGGGAGCTGAGAAGATCTCTTCTGTGCTCAGCTTTCCAAGTGCCCTGGCCTCTAGAGATGCACGTCTGCATCTTTCCATGTCCAGGGGGATGTCACACTTCCCTCTCTGAGCAGACTAAGTGTCTGCTATTTAAAAGCAAAGAATCTTGAAAGATGATTCATGTTGCTATTCCACGGATTCAGTTTCCAGTGTTCAGTTTACAACCTACCCACAAAATCTCCACCATTATGTGGTTCCACCAACTGGTCCATATACTTAGTGCTGTTATTTAAATGGACTGATTTTTCACCTCAACAAATTTATTCTAAAAGGAATTTTTAAAGCACCACCATACATATAAAAATACTCTTTTCTAAAGTAAATTGTAATAAATATATAACTATTAAAACTATGTCCGGGCGCCTGGGTGGCTCAGTGGGTTAAAGTCTCTGCCTTCAGCTTGGGTCATGGTCTCAGGGTCCTGGGATCGAGCCCCGCATTGGGCTCTCTGCTCAGCGGAGAGCCTGCTCCCTGTCCCCCCCCAACTCTCTGCCTGCCTCTCTGCCTACTTGCGATCTCTCTGTCAAATAAATAAATAAAATCTTAAAAAAAAAAAAAACTATGTCAAAATCAGATTTGTTCATGTACCATCTAATGTGCACCTCATGGTACCCCACTTTGGGAAACATGTAATTGGATCGCTGTACATGCACTTGGCCATAGTACAGGCTGTGAAGAGGGGTTGCATTTGTTGTGAGGGCCTTCAGTCTGGCTTTCTGGGCCGCTGGCTTGTACCCCTATTTGTTGGTCCTTCCTATATTACCACTCTGGGTATGCAGTCCCAGAATGTTATCCGAAGAAAGTGCCCAATAAGGGGTAGCCATTATGATGATTAGCTAGTCTGGTAAACTAAACAGTGCTGAGGCTGATATGGCACCTTTCCCTGGCAGAGGTCACCCCAGGAGCAGAGCATCAGGTTTACAAGTTCGTGAGTGCGTTCCAGTCAGCCCGCAGAGGCCAGGACCACCGAAGCACACTCTGCAAATTCACAGGAGACTGGCGACTTCACAGACTCACGGTGAGAAACAGAATGGCCACGATGCTTGTGTCAGTTTTGCAGAGAATTCTCACAGAAGGAGATTTCACTTGGGCGACCAAAGTGGTATCAGAAGAGCATGTGTTAGTGGGGTCAGAGCAGAGGGAATTATGCTAGCCCAAGGCGAGAGGCTGCTTTTACACTTATTACCACAACTGTGACCTTGGGTGAATTTCTTAACTTCTCTGCGTCTCAGTTGCTTTCTCTCTAAGACATAATATTACTTTCATCTTCTTCAGGGAACTGTGAGGATTACTAGAGGAAAGTCGTAGGAATTTATTCAGGCCTCTCCTTGTGGTGATGCAGGTTACTGTTGGTGGTGATAATGCTGTGCTGTCCTTCAGGTAAGCCCGGGGGTCCCCGCTCAGGACCTCCATTACACAGAGTTGGAAACTCACCAATGAAATCTTTGCCCCAGCTCTCTCTTCTCAGACACCATGGTTTCTATTACATGATGTCTCAAGTCCAAACAAGCTTATATTTGAAAATACCCACTGATGAACATTTAATACAGCTTTCAATATTTGTCCCAGATGTGTGGCCTAGGAAAACATAGCCTGTCTAAGCCTCTCCTTTCTCATCAACAAAATGGGGATCTTTGGCAGAGGAGGAAGCTTTTTGACACTTCTTAAATTCTGCTCCATAGGTGGGTGAGTTTATCTACATATACGTAAGACTGACTTTAAATCAAATCATCTTATCCATGTATAAAATATTATGGGGGCGACTGGGTGGCTCAGTGGGTTAAGCCTCTGCCGTCAGCTCAGGTCATGATCTCAGGGTCCTGGGATCAAGCCCCGCATTGGGCTCTCTGCTTGTCAGGGAGCCTGCTCCCCCCACCCCCTGCCCACTCTGCCTGCCTCTCTGCCTACTTGTGATCTCTGTCTGTCAAATAAATAAATAAAATCTTTAAAAAAAATATTATGTATCTTCCCTCTCTCTCACCATCACATTCAAAGCCTATAAAAATAGCGCACTTGAAAATCACCACAACAATGGGATTCTTTCATTTTCGTGGGTTCCTTCTTAGAAGCATAGTTTTCTCTAACGGTTCTGGTAACTTCTTGTGGCCCCATGCATTGCTTTAATTTCTATAAGATGATATAGCAGCAAACAATAGAGGCCATAAAATATCTTACCCTATGACACAGTTATCCCATACACAGTACTAGATCATGAGGAGCTTATTTTAAAAAGGAGAAAGATTTATATTAGATTTAATACTATTTTTTAGTGTTCTCACCATACCTGGAAACAACCTGAATGTCAAAGAATAGAGGATAAGTTCATCAATTTATTCAGGTGTATGGAATAGATAAATATATCTCCAAAGTGAACTAATTTGATCACGACAAAAATCATACATGTGAGGAAATGATTACTTTGGAGACTACATAGATATGTAGAAATGTCTCTATAAAAGAACAAATGAAAGAAGTACAATACAAAATTGTGATGCATTATGATTATAACTTAAAATTGATGTCCTCACAAAAGCAACGCTCATTTCCACAGAGACTGTAAATTGATGTCTTTAGACAAAAGAGTCACATAGAACTCTTGAGTGTACTTTTATTAATTTTTAAAAATAGTGTGGGGATATGAATGTTTGCTGCCGTGCCGCTTGTGATTCATCAACACGGATCGAACCTGATTCTAACCTGTCCTCAGTCTTTGTTGCTAATGGCAGCTTGAGCTCAGTGTGGGTCCTGAGGTCCTCCGTGTTGGTACACCAAGCACCTTTCTACCAAAACCTAGAGTAGGATGATTCCAGACAAAGTATCCCCAGAAGAGGGATGCTGTAAGATGTCAGCAAGAAGTCCTGCCTTGAACTCTGTATGTTTAAGTCTCTGTTCCTCGAATAGAAAAAGCTTTTTCCTACCTCAGATTCTTTACACTGTCAGTATCCTCTGCCTGAAATGCTTTCCCCCATTTCTTCATGTCAGCAGATCTTTCTCATTCTTCAGGCCTCAGCCTGGATATAAATTCTTTCCCTGGCCACCTTTTTTCGCAACTCAGCCCTAGCTATGGCTTAGTCTTTCCATAGAACCTACCACAGTCTCTATACGTCCCATATATTTATACACTTGCTTGTTCTCCACTAGCATGCAAGCTGGTGAGGGCAGACACCTTTCCTCTGTCATTTCCCACTGTACTCCTAGCATCTAGCCCAGATGCCAAGAAATGTTTGCTGAACAAATGAATGAATGTTTATATACCAAAAAAGAAATGTTTCCTTGATTAAGTGTTAAGTTTAATAATAATAATAATAATAATAATAATAATAATAACGTTGATACAAGTAGATGTAGTTTGGAGGAGGAAGTCCTGTATGAATTTTCTATAATAAGAGGTATAATTTCTGTGACTTTTTAAATATGAAAAAAAAAGGGAAAATATAATGAGAAGCTTGCTTACAAATACCTTTATATTAGTAGGAATTATCTGACAACGTAAGACTTTGGATCAGGTTCTTATTTAATTAAAATACTGACAAATTTATTGAAATTTCAAGGACCTGAGCAGACACTGGATCTAAAAAGAGAATTTTATGTGCATGGAAAACCGTTTCAGAGCTTCTATTTCTGTCCCTGGATCACTTTAAGGGAAGACCTGCTGTGTCATGAGGTCAAATCCAGACTGACCTCTGAATGAAAATTAGATCCTGGAAGATCTACTTTTTCAGTCGGCCGAATACCTCATGAAGTAGAAGAATTTATTACTAGTTGGTAAAGAAAATGGAGAGATGAAGATTTAATCTTCGATGTATGAAAACTTAAGAAGAGATTTAAAATGGTTTTCTCTGGGGTCCATTTCTGAGTTTGAAATGAAGACGTCCTGTTTTACGTGGACCTCATACCTCAAGAAACTGAGCTCTTGGGCTTTCTGGTTAAACCTTTCTTCCAGACCGACATTCCAGGCATTTATAGTATTGCTCCATGGCCTATTTTTACTGCAAAGACTGGTTGACAGATACACCAGTCCCTGAGCAGTAGGAATCAAATTTAATTTTAATGTGGGAGTATTTGCCTCCAAAACAAAAACTCTCTATCTACTGGCTTTCTCCTTAAAAATCAACATCATGTCACAAAGGCAAAATCAATTCACAAAGAAGATCCATTAAGGCAGATGCTGAAACTGCATGTTTTTGGCCTTGAGTAGCCTGACTTACAAAGCACTTTGCTTTGGAGCCTTACTTCCCTTGGCCTCAATGAACAAGGCCCGCATTTTTTTAGCTCCCAGATGCTCTTCTGAATTCAATTTGACTTTTGTAACCTTTGTTCACTCCCTGGGTGTTTATTGGCCCCTTTCTGTGTGCCCTGCACTGTTCTAGGTGTTGGTGATGCTGTGATGAGTAAGGTCCTCCAGGGGATACACAGACAGAAAATAAACAGGGAAGCACATCAATAAACAATTAATATATGGCGATGCTGATGTATTGAAGTATCTGTGTACTTAGAAAAGAAACAAAACAAAAGAAAATATTTAAACAGACAGAAAGAATCAAGCACCAGCCCTGCCAAAAGCCTGGGGTGCTCCTGACCACAGGAAAAATGAATGCAAAACCCTGCACTTGCATACCCCACAGACTGAGCTCCCCCAGGTGTACCCCTCACTTGCCTTACCCTAGTTCTGGCCGTGTCCAAAGGCCCTAGAGGGAGAATGAGCTTGGAGTGTTCAAGGCTCAGAAAGAAGGCAGATGTGGTAGAAGCCTGGTGGATCAAGGGAGTGTGGTGTGAAATGAAATTGGAAAGGCAAGTAGGGACCCCCAGATGAAGAGTCTTGTAGGCTATAGCTGAAGATTTACTTAAACACTCTAAACAGCCATGGGAGGCTTTAAAATCTGGAGTAAGCCCTGATTTGTCACTTTAAAACTTCATTCTAGATATTGCATGGATAATAAATTGTATGGAGCCTCAAATGTCAGCAAAGTCCCAGCCAGAGGCAACTCGATCATGTAGGAATGAGCTGGAGAGACTGTGACTGATGAAAGCTGCAAACAAAAATGCTCAGGTAGCTTTAAGAATATTATCAGCAAAGGGTTTAGCTGTAGAGGGGAAGGAAGGGTAAGACAGTGAGGAGGAACAAAGAGAACAGAACGCTTTATTCTCCTAAAAAGAGGTAGGGGAGGAGGGCTGGCCCACCTGCTGGTTCCTACAGGTGCCTTTCTGACCCAACTCTTAATATTCCAACCTCCTGAAGCCTCTTCTTCCTCTTTCAAAGCTGGGCCATGAACTTCTACCTCCAGGGAGCCTTGTTTACTTAATCCTACACCAGAACTCTTCCCTTTGAAGTCCTAGATAACTTGCTTTGTTCTCTGCTCTTTGGAATTGAACCTTGTTCTTCTAGGGGATCATTTGTATAACTCTAACCTCTCCAATGGTATCTACCCCTCCTGTCCTTGCACTTTCCCTCCTTTTCTTCCTTCCACGAATAATGAATGATGAGTAGTATTTGCCAGGCACTGTTATAGACACTGGTGAAGCCCTCTTTACCAAACTGGGTGCTGGCCCTCGTAATGCTTATAATCTAAAGGAGGGTGGGGGAATGACATTAGCACAATTATCACTTTAATAAATGGGTAATTGCAACTCTGGACATGTTCTGAAGAAAGGATAGGTATAGGTAAGCAGAGGATAACAGGAGCAGACAACCTAATCCAGAGAAATTAGGGAAGGCTTCCCAAGCAAGTGACATTCAAAATGCGGGCCTTAACATTGGAGGAAATCTAATGTAGTTGGACCCCAGATAGATGGACGAAAAGGAGACATGAGATGATACAGAGGACAGCCTGTGATAGATTCTGGTGTTTGCTCTAGGTCTAAGGGGAGAAGCGCTACAGGGACATGTCTGCTTCCAGTACGAATCATCAGGCCATGATCACAGTCACCATGTGCCATGCTGGCTGCTGTGTGGGGCATAGGGTTGTGGGGGCCTGGGGCAGAGTGGGCTCAGGGAGACCATTGGGAGGTGGTAGCAGTCCCAGGTGAGAGCAGCTAGCAGCTTTCATGGGGAAAGTGACCATAGAAAATGGAGAGAAGATTCTAGAGGAACTTTAAGAGACAAAGCTGGCCATGGCTCTCATTTCTTTTTGAACACATAGTGGGGCTCCCTGAAGCAATGAAGACAAAGATTTGTCCTGGAGTATGGGTGGAAATGATAGAGCTGACAACATGCTTTACTGCAGAAATCCCTTGCCCTGGCTTGTTGATCTTCTGGACTGCCCTCTCCACTGAGGACTTCAGAGCAAGAAGGCATTGTGCGTGCTGCAGTGACCCGGAGGAGATTCCAACTGCCCTGGGTCACTACTACTAATAGTAATAAGTACCATTTATGGAGGGCGGGGGGCTGTGTAGACCTTAGAGACACGTGGCAGTTATTTAAATTCTTCCAACACAAGTTATTGAAATTTTCTTTGCCCCCGTTACCTGCTCTGTAAATTAAGATAATACTACTTCCGAATTTAGAGGGTGGTGGTAAGGGTTAGATGAAATAATCCACATTTAGCACAGTGACTGACACCTAGTAAGTGTTCGGTAAATATTAGTTACTATGATTATTGAAATGATGGTAACCTCCCTCTCACTAAAAGAAACAAGATGAAGACGAAATGTTTAATCGTTACAAAAAATGTAAATAGCTTTACGCAGAGTCATGCAGCCTTAAGCAACTTACTCAAAACTGTGGCTTATAAGTGGGGAGGTCTTTGACCCAGATGTGCGTGACACCAGAAACTATGTTTTTGACGTGCAAGGAAAGCAAGGAAAAAGCAAGGGAAGGGGACGATCTTTAAGAAAGATGCATGTTCCTTGAGATGTTTCTGCTGCTAGATCAAACTGCAGGCTCACGGGAAGAGCCTGTGCGGAGTGGAGACCCATGACCAGACACTGACTAGCACGGTGGCCTTGACTGTTTATCCTGCCCCACATACATGGAATGGTTCCCGCACGCCTGTGAGCAGCACAGGCTTAATCTCGAAGGTGCAGAGATATTAAAACAGGGAAACCTTTGCAGTTCTCCTGAGAGTCCTTCCGAAGATGGAGGTGCTACCCATAGGGCCCAGCTTCTCACGTGCCTTTTCCATGAAATACTCAGCATCACCTGAGGTAGGTAGGATCAGGGTCCTCACTTCACAAAGAGTGAACAGAGGCTTAAAGAGGCTAAATACCTTGCCCGAGAGCCACATCCAGAAGCTGATAGAGCCAGAATTTGAACCCAGTGTTACCTGGCTCTACTGGCCTCACCAGTTGGTGATGCTTGTCTCCATCTATGCTGCCCCCTCCATCCTGTGCTTACTGGAGGGACCCAGGGCCCTCCATTTCTCTCTGACCCCTGGAAAGGATCTGTTCTCACTCATGTGCAACCAGGCACGTTGCCCAGCTGGTGAACCCCTCTCTGACATTATTTGTTTGTAAAGCAGCCCAGTGGTGTATTGGGGTTGGCTTGCTGTGGCCCGTGAGGGCTGATAGTTAAATTTTGAGGAATTTTGGGAGCCAGTAGACATCACAACGGCAGTTTGAAATGGGCCATAACGGGAGTATTGACATGAGAAATCCGCCAACACTATGGATGGGGGCTCCCTGATACTCCCCACTGCCACGGCCAGCACAGCACTTTTAAACCTCTACCCACACACCACGGGGCCCTGATCTCACTGTCCTCTGCTAAAGAATGCCAGGCATCATGGGCCACTCTGCAAGGAAATTGGCAGGCGCAGGGAGCTGTCTGCAAGCACACGTGCCAGTAAGCCACGACCTGCCAACTCTAGGCTTCCTTCTGGCCCCCTGCATCAGGGCGAAGGCCCTTCCCGGCTCCACTGAGGACACCCTCACATTTCACTACCCGGACCCAAATCCATGTTAAAGTAAGAGGCTCCATCAGTATGAACGTGGATATTTAAGGATGGATATTTAAGGTTAGAAAATGGTATTTAGAGTTGGAAAAAGACTTACTGCATTTGCAGAATTACAGACTTTTTTTTCTGAAAAGGTGGGATTATTTTAAAACTGCAAGGAACATCATTTTACAGATAAGAAGAGTGAAAAAGAAGCAGTGACCTCGAGAGGGCCAATAGTTGGCTCAGCATCCTGCATTTCATCGTGCATACGTATCTCTCTCCACAGACTTGCATTTAGTGACCGAGTAGAAAGAATCCAGGCCCCTGATGTTAGCCTGACTTTGAAGAATACTTTGATGTTTTCCTTCATTTGAAAGTGAATGTGTTATGCCACCCTGTATGCTCCTTCAGAGCACGATGATGATACAAATAATGGCTAATTTTTACTAAGTAGCTGGGCTTATGCTAAGTACTTCATATATTAAGTTGAACTCTATGAAATTGCTAATCTCTTGCCTTTTTTGATCTACTGAGGGGTAATTTCAAGTAGTTCAGTCTAAATGCATCCTATCTGGTAATCTTTACCATATTCTCACGAAGTGAATACTATTATCACACCTACTTTACAGATGGTAGGACTAAGGCTTTAATCTTTTTAAAATCGTTTCTTCCCACAAGTGTTATGCTATTGTTTTGTATAGGTGATACGTAGTGCACACTTGTGTGCAAATCAATGGCCCTAAACAACGGAACATACATAGAGCATGAATAGTAATAGCTCACACACCTGACTTTCTCAATGACCTTGGAAAAATTTCTAATGGATTTTTATAATATTTGAAGAAAGGCTTTTATCAATGTTGTGTATGAATATAAACCATAGGTATTAGAAAACAAAACAAGTTGATGTTTGTACATGATATATCTGTTATATCTCATACGGAAATGTTAGGAGCTACAGCTTATGGTTCCCTGGTTCCCCAGAATTAAGTGTTCTGGAATTTTTTTTATAATAACTAAAGAATAAGTGAGGGGCACCTGGGTGGCTCAGTCGAGTTAAGTGTCTGCCTTTGACTCAGGTCATGATCCCAGGGTCCCGGGATTGAGCCCATATAGGGCTCCCTGCTCAGTGGGGAGTCTCCCTCTGCCCCTCCCCCTGCTTGTGCACTCTCTCTCTCTCTCAAATAAATAAAATCTTAAAAATATAAATGAATAAGGCAGTGATTTTACACCATTGCCTATATGCAAATTATAACCAACAAAATTCAGAATCAAGACCATTTGGTTGTGTGATTATTTGCAAATAATATTGCACTGAATTCACCACCAAACAGCCAACAAACAGCAACGCTGCTCAAAAATAATCAGCACTAACCAAAGCTGACGATGCCTGGAGAACAAATGTCGGGAAAACAAATTGGAGAAAGCTGAAAAATGGGCTCTGGAAAAATAATGAAAAGAAATGACTGTTCTTTCAGTATGAAACAAGAAGTTCTAATATCACAGTAAGAGAGAAAATTGACCGATGCCATGTGGTTTTTCAGTTGTGTATGGTGAATCCTCCGAGTTGACTGTTAGCCCAATGTTAACTTAGTCAATAAATATGTACTGAGTATCTAGCAAGGGGGCCCTGTCCGTAAGTAATTCCATATGCCTTCCGATTGATTATTGACCATTACCAATGCGAGTCTGCTGAAGATGAGCGTGCCTGAGCCTCTACAGAAGCAGCAGTCTGATTTCAGCTATGGCATCCCTGGGCTCCATACCCAGCCTGGCCTCCTTTGAGGCTCCATTTCATTGCACACATCCAAGCCTGGCTCTCAAAAGATTCCAAATTCATGTTTATACCTATGAAATCAGATCCCAGCAAGGAATGGGGATGCCTTTGTCTCTAAGTCTCCACCAAGCCCCTAATGTTATTTCCCCTGCAGGAAAATATCAGTGAAAACGCTGCCTTCCCTCCCTAATGATGGGAAAAAAATAATACAATGATAGAGTCAAAAGTCACATACATGCTTTGAAAACTGGCTGAGAAGGGCTTAACAGGTGCTAGAATGTTTAAAGAACAAAGGACTGTTGTAGGTAGTATTTTCAGATCGTTCATGTTGGAAAGAAAGAATCTGGTGCAAAAAGATACAGACATTTATTTGCTCAGGCTCAGTCACCTAGAGAGTAGAGTTTGGTCTAATAACAGTATTATTATCAGTGATAACAGAGCAACACGAGTAATCATAACAATATCACTAATGTGGAATATAAGAATATCTCTAGGCATATAAAGATGCTAAGTAGCTATCTGGCTAAGAACCACTGGTCTATACTGCATAACATCGTGACAGCCCCTGTCTCCTGCGACGTTTTCCAAGGAATAAAACAATTTACCATTGGACCTTGTAAATTTTTGATAATTAAATGCCCGGGGAATAGTATTCCAAGATAGTAAGTGAGTAATGACCATTGGGACAAATAGAATTAAATTAATAAAAACATTACACTGAACTTATCACCTAACCATTGCAAGTATCAGTTTCCTCAACTATAAATTAAGGAAGCTGAGCGAGATCATCCTTTAGGTCCCATTAAATGCTAATATTTTATTAATCTATGTCCCATAAAATCTAGTATACTTCAGATGAAATTCAAATTCTATCCAATCATACCATTTGTCACATAAAATATTATAATCTTATAATTAAACTTAAACTGGCAGGAAAAAACCACCAATGAATATTAAACTTATTCTTTTGCAGATATTAGAACTAAAGTCACCTTAAGATAACCCCCCCACCCCTGGACTTTTTTCCAGCTTCTCTTCTGATGACTCTTACTGTACTTTTTAGGCTGTTATTTAGCAAGCATATCTGTGGCCCCTTTGGCTTGATTTTATTTCATATATATCTTCATAATTCAGCCCACTCTCAATTAAAAAAAAAAATACTGTTTAAAAGAAGACAAGACAAAGTGCTCACATACCCCATGACGATTCTCAAAGTATGCCAGGCTGGTTTTGGTTAAAACAAAGAAACGGACTTTAAAGTTTGAGGGAGAAGTTCTTCTCTTTTGTTGTGATTTCTTGATGAGCTGTTCTTCCAGGAGGATAAAGTTGTTCATGATCCAAGTCTTTGGAAGGGAGGCACCATGGGCATCACCCCGTGGCACCTCCAGTGGAAACGGCTCCGGCACGAGGAACGCGCTAGGGAGGCAGTTGATTTTCCGAGAGTTGTGAAAGGCCCCTTGCCTCCAGTGTTATCTTTTCATCAGTGTTCAGTCAACACTGTGGAGCTTCTCCTCTGATGTCAAAGGCTATAACCACATCCTTTCAAAATTCACAAAACTAAAAGGCATATGTAAAAACTATACACACCCTTTGCTGTACGGTTTGGAAATGATATTTGAAGAATCTTAGACTCAAAGTGGTAGGAAGCATTAGAGTTTAATCTTTACAGTCCTTGGTTTAGCCCGGCTGACGGTTAAGGCATTCTTGCATGCGGGGTGGGATGACAGGCTGTGGAGCCAATGGGGATAGGCTGTGTGTTAGCTTCTTTCTGCTGCTGTAACAAATGATCACAAATTCAGTGGTTCACAATTTATTATCTTACAATTCTGTAGTTCAGAAGTCCAAAATGAGTCTCATCAGGCTAAAATCCAGGTTTCAGCAGGCCTGTGATCCTTTTAGAGGGTCTTTAGGGTAGAATCTGTTTCCTTGCCCCTTCTGCTTCTAGGACCACCCGTATTCCTTGGCTCATGGATCCCTTCCTCCATCTTCAAAGCCAACAATGACTGGTCAAGTTCTCTCACCTTATACCACCATAAGCAATTCTGTCTCCCTGTTCCAAATTTAAGGACCCTGGTGCTTACCCTGGGCCTGCCAAGATAATCTAAAATAATCACCCTATTTTAAGGTCAGTTTACTGCAACTTGAATTCCATCTTCTACCTTAATTCCTCTTTGCCATGTAACCTAACACATTCACAGGTTCCAGAGATTTGGCATCCACATCTTTAGGGGATCCGTTACTCTCTCTACCACAGTTTGAATTCTGGCTCCACCATCTAACTAGCTGGGAGACTCTAGGCAAATTCTCAAGAGCTCTGAGTCTCAGGTTTTTCATCTGTGAAAGGGGATAAGAGTGTCCCTATACAAGGCACCACAGCGCTGCTCTCTGGTTTCCTTGCCAGTCTCATTTCGCAGCTTGCTCACCCATTCTCACTCCAGCCCTCATGAATACCCCCAACATCTCTTCGAACATCTGCTTGCTTTGCCTTAAAACAGCTTCTCTGCCCTGCTTTGCCTGTTTTAACTCTAAATTATACTGCAAGTCTTAGCCTACATGTCACTTCCTCTGGGAAGCCTTCCTGGCATCCTTAAGTCAAAATCTCCAATTATACGCAGATGAGCCCTTATAGCTTTCTCTTTATACCCATTATGACAGTTGTCATTGTATATTTTGGAGGGTGATTTTTGCATTAGTGTTTCTCTTCCCCACTATTCTAGAAACCCCATGAAGGTAAAGACTATGTGTGGTTTTGCTCAGTGTTATATATTCAGTAAGAATCACAATGCCTGGTACGTCTAAAGGGATGTTAAAAAAAAATGTGTTGAATGAATAATCACCAAACTGGGTTAGACGGTTAAAAAAGATGATGACCATAAAACACTTCAGAGAAATATATTGAAGTTTATTGTTTTGTGAAGTTTAAATGAAAGCCCATAGGAGTTATAAATAGATGATTACTTTCTTATCCTAAAACATAGTGGAAGAGCAGAAAACCAATACGAATTGCATAAAAAACAAGGTGCACTTGGGATTTAAGACAAAGAAACTTGTATGGAATCCCATTTCTCTTACGTATGAAGTTACTTCTCTTTGAGTAAGCTACTTACTCTCTCTGATCCCAAGTCTCCTTGTATCATCCTTTTGAGGCTTGAATTCCTTAAACTCTGAATGGTGGGTGCTAGTCGCATGTCTTGCCTTAGAAATAGTATATGGTTGAAGTACAATATGTGAGTCTTACTTCTGGCATGAAGGAAATAACCAAGAAATCTCAGTGGAAGCAGAGATGGCATATACTGGACAGGGATAAATAATGAAACATTAAATGAAAATTATTCCATCATTATTGCTGGATAGGAATGCAATTATCTAAAATTTTCCATTTTGAATGTAAATTACCAGACTACAGCTTAAACATATCAGAAGCCCTACATAGTCAAGACACTCAGGAGTGTGGAGAAGGGGGATAATTTACATGATTCCCTCTCCCACGTTCTGAGGTTTTAAGATGTGTGTGGAAATACCCTACCCAAAAGATGTAGTATTTTTTTTTCTCTCTCTCTCTCTAAATCTGGGCTTGAAGCAAGGAATGCTATTTTCTCTAAACAGTTACTCTCCCTACTTCTTTCTGGGTAACTGACTTCCTAAAGGTTACCTGGGCCTAGAGCTTCCAGAATAAAGGCTACATTTTTCAGTCACAAGACTATTTTTTAGCCAACGGAACATGGTAGAAGTGATGAGCCCAATTTCCAGGGGATATCCTTAGTGGCAGTCATCCTACTCTTTTCCTTCCTTCCTACTGACAAGAACGTGGATATGGTGGTTGGAGCTGGAGCAGCTCTTTTATATCATGAGGTGAAAATTGCATGTTGAGGACAACAGAGGGTAAGGTAAAAGAGCTGTAGGTCATAATGAGCTTGGATCCTCTATGCCAGCATGGAATCACCTTTTTCTTTTTTAACATAAAGAGAAATAAAACTACATTTTCTAAGCCTCTGTTATTTTGAAGTTCTGTCACTAACACCAAACCTAGTGTTAACTAATATAGTACTATATTTTAAATAGACTATAAATTCCTTTGGAAAGGGTAGATTTATACCTATTTGGTTCAGGTTGAAAGATTTACAGACTTCACAAAGTGTTCTCATCTGGGAAAGCAAAATATCATCAGTAACTATTGTAATAGGTGCCTTTCCTTTGCCAAGTCTTCACGAAGTGCAATCCTAAGTAGCTTTATTCTCTTTCTCATAATACCTTCAAGCTCATTCACTGGGATTTGTCTTTGTCTTCACCTAAATGTACCCCTAAAAGGCCTAATATTTTCTCATAGCTTTCAGAAAACATTCATAAAAATACATAATCCCTTTGTTCTGTTATTTTTTTGTTTTAAGATTTTATTTATTTGCGAAAGTGAAAGAGTGTGTTCAAGCAAGAGGAGGGGCCGAGGGAGAGAGAGAATCCCAAACAGACATGCTGAGTACCCAGTGCAGAGCCTGATGCAGAGCTCCACCCCAGGTCACCCCAAGATCACAACCTGAGCCTAAACCAAGGGATGGATGCTCGACCTCCTGAGCCACCCAGGTGTCCCCCTTTGTTTTGGTTTTAGAAAGTCGAATTCACTGGAGCTAAATTCAAGAAGCTCCCACTTGTCGAAGATAGAACAATTTGGGCATCAAAAAGAATGGTAACCATGAAGAATTGAAGAACAGCCAAATGTTAAAATCATGAGTTTATAAGATGCGTAAAAAAAAAAAAAAAAAAAATCTCGGGGCACTTGGGTGGCTCAGTGGGTTTGAGCCTCTGCCTTCAGCTCAGGTCATGATCCTAGGGTCCTGGGATTGAGCCCCACATCGGGCTCTCTGCTCAGCAGGGAGCCTGCTTCCCTTCCTCTCTCTGCCTGCCTCTCTGCCTACTTGTGATCTCTGTCTGTCAAATAAATAAACAAAAATCTTTTAAAAAAAAATCTCAACCTATTGATCACTTTTGGAGGATGCTGGAGAACCAAGGTATTGTTCTGAAAACCAGAAAACAAAGGGAAAGAATAAAACATGTCTTCTGTCTTTCTTGAAGAACCATATCTCAGTTTAGTATTCAAATATTTAATAAGGGAAGGTCTTTCTTTAGAGAAGAATATCAACTAATACATGAAGAGGGAGTGATAGAATACTGTCATAGTGCAATCTCAATGACACAATGGATTTAGCCAGCAATCATCAGTGGTTGCTAAAATCATTATGTGAAAAGCCAGCAGAAAAATTTATAGTTTATACATTAGCTTGATAACACTGTAATGTACTGATAAATCTTAACACCACAGAGAGACAACTAGACATATTATGTTTCCTGATGCAATGCAATAGGAAGTACACAAAACCACCTACGCAGAAGTCTTATTCAAAAAAAAAAAAAAAAAAAACCAGACCCAAATCTCAAACCCCTAGATCTAAATCCAAGCTTGCAGGAAATATAGGAGATAAAGGAACATGACAAATGACACAGACAGATGCAACTGGACAAGTCCAAAATACACAAAACACTGAAGACAAGTGACCTTGTGTCTGCAACAAATAAGTCAGAGAAAGAACTTGTAGATTAAAAGACTTTAAGAGTCATATCAAGCATGTGATGGTTTTGTTTGGATTTAGGTTCAAACAAATCAATTGTATAAAGTCATTTCCTTGTTGTACAAAACAACAAGGAAATCTGAAATTGCAATTTGATGATTAATTATTAATTTTTAAGGTGTGATAATGGCCCTGTTATGTTAAAAGTATCCTTATCTTGCACAGAAATATATTGAAATAATTATTTATAAAAGAATAAGATGCTCAAGATTAGCTTTTTTACAACTCGGGGAAGGAGGAGAAATATGTAGGGGAAGAGATGAAAAATGTTTTGTCCACGAGTTGACAACTACTGAAACTGGGTGATGGGTAGGTGGGGGTTCTTTATTCTATTCTCCTTATGTTGCTGTAGGTTTGAAAATTTCCATCATGAAAAGTTAAAAAAAGAGAAAGCAAGACCAGTCCAGATCAGCATAATAATAAAAAATCCAAACATGTATTCAATTTAATGCTTTTCCTCAACCTAAGCATGAACCTGCTTCTGACTTAGAAGCATGGTGACTTTTCCACTGTGTCCTAGCTCCTCCTCTTTCCCTTCCCATTAGCCTGGCTCTGGACCTACCTGTTTGTGCTCAGGCTGTGGGGGAGAAGGGAACAAGGAACAGCATTCAATGAGACTACCATTGTAATCTGGGGTCGATGCCCTCTGCATGTGGTGGATATGCAATTGTTGTTTTTCCTTCCATAGTAAAATTTGGTCATGTGTTTTGTTGTTGTCATTATTTTCAGAGGGCTCTGACAGCAGTTCTCTTAATGTGGGAGATGCCCCTTGGATTGGGCAATGAGCCCAACCCTCAGTTCTTGGACATCTACTGCTGCAGCTTCAATGTACCTCCTGCTCCTTCCAGCTCTGCTGGGATCCCTTTCCCCATCTTGGTTGTCCTCTTGGGTGAATTTTCCTTGAAAATGAGCTGCATGCCATTTATTCCTTCCATGACTCCACTGCAAGACTCAGGGATCCTTGCCCTGCAATTGATGGGTGCGCCATTTGCCCCAAGTACAACCCTTCTCCCTCTTGAGACCAAATAAGCAGATCTTCCACAAACTTTCACCAGTACATTTTCTCCAAGTGGGACTTAGACACCAGTCCTTAGGTCTCCTAAACTCTGTGAGATAAGTGTCGAGTTCAGTGAGTAGTCCCTTCGGGCCCCTGTTACTTGGCTTCTCATGGAGGCAAGCACCCACTTTCCTTCCCCCATGTGGGGCTGTGAGAGGAAATTTGTAGTGCATCAACGTCTCTTTCTCTTGACTTTTCAAGCCCTTGTTTTCTAAGGATGGGACGTGGGCAAACGCTATTACTGGCAGAACGTGTTTTGCTTCTTATTATGTCACAGATGATACAGTTATTCTATTTTAGGATAGGATGATTCTTGATTCCTTTAATTATAGTATTATAGGCCTTCGTGGCCTCAACTGAAACTGAGTTAGAAAACCTCACTGAACCCCTAACAAAGAGGAAAACAATTCAGTCTGGCACTGCTGGATCCTGACATCAGAAATGTTCATTTTCATTTCTCAGATCTGTGTTGACTTCATGCGAGGCCCACTTTCCTTCATGGCCACACAATGGATGCCAGGAGTTATCGGCTGACTCGTTAGCACTGGAACTGGGTTCTTCTACCTAACAGTTCCAGCAAACCCTTCAGAACCATGGGTCATCCTCCTGGCTTGGGTGGCATGACCACAGGCACCTCCAGTATCACAGCCAAGGCAGTAGAATGTTCTGTTGCCTATTTCTAGGTCTGTACTCTCTCCTGGATTTGCAGGTGGTTTAAGGTCAGCCCTACCCAACCACGCATACCAAGAGCATAGGGGTGGGCAAGGAATGCCAGCGTGTTGCCACCAGAGAAAGTGGGATGGTTGTCAGTTCACTAATAAATGATCTGCCTTTACACTAACCTAAGGTCCATCTTTGTTGCTTTATCATTTGAGGTCCCACAGTTCTAGTCCTCTTCCCTGGTCTGAGGAATAACCATTCAGATAAAGGAAGATGCTTCTTATGCAACCACAGAGATTTTCTGTGTCCAGGCCAGAGATCCTTTAACGGTCCTCTTAGGATGTGGCCTCAAAGCTCTTTATATTTTCCCTGTGGTTCTCGTCTGAACTTGATCAGGTTTATTTATATCTGTTTAAAAATGATACCCAGAATATTCTGGTTATTACATAGCCTCTTCTGAAAAGTGTTTTTAAAACCTCACAAATCTTTATTCCTTCTAGAACTACTAGTCCTACAGGGGGAAAAAAAAAGCATGAGCACATAGCCATATATGCACAAAATGTTCCCTGCAGTATTTTTTGTAACAAGAATGGTCTATATGTGCCTCACTGAGAAACTTATTGAATAATCTATGGTCTGTCCATTTGACAGGACACTCTGAGACCATGAAAATGAGTAAAATTAATCTATAATGTATCATTCTAAAAAAGTACTAGATATATTTAAGATAAAGGTGCAGACCAGTATGTATGGCATAATCCCATTTATACCTGAAAAACTTTTGTGTTTAAATTAATTGTGTGTGTGTGTGTGTGTGTGTGTGTGTGTGTGTGTGTGTTTATGTATGTATGCCCACAGGGTGATGTCAGGGAATTTACATATCAATCATTCCCGTAAATGGAATTAAAAGGGTAGAAAGATGTTTCATTTTTCAATTTATATAAATAAAAAATGACATTATAGGAGAATTCCTTTCTACTTTCCAATTTAAAATAAGATAAAACTATGCCCTTTGTCAGAAATCTTTGGTTTAATTAGCAGAAGACAGAGATAACAGATGGCCAGAAAGCTTAGAGCTAATTTTCTGAAATAGATATATATTTCTGGTTCTAACAGTAAAATACATCCTCGCTGGAAAAGGCAAACCAGCAAATCGACAAAATTCTTCTATTGTCACCCCTCAGAGATAATCAATGTTAACACTGATTGTACATTCATCCAGGGCTTTTTAGGGTTAAATTAAATATTTAATTGTAATAATTATCTTATCCTAACTCTTGAATCAGCTACCTGTATGCAGTGTCTAATCTTCATCTTTATCGTTATTGTTAATGGCTTTAGTATTTGTGTGTATATTTAATGGCAAGCTTCCTTAGTATCACATCAAAGACAGAAATATATAAGCCAAGGGAGGGCATCTCCTGGCTTATTAACATAGCAAGATTGGAAGCTGAGAGGGAAATAGTCTCGAAACAAAATGAGGGCAGAATTTTTGGTCAGCGGGGGACTACACGTGGCTGTGCAGGACAAAAGAATGAAGGAAGCAAAAAGAAGGTAGAAAGGGAAGAGAGGGTGACATGAGTTGAATCATAATATTGGGAAATAAAATTATTTAGATCACCTGTCTGGCTTCTTTTATACCTACCAGCTCATTTTCTTTTTAAACCCAAGGCAGAAGCAAACTGATTTGCATCCTGCCGCTCAGGGGAAGAGTCAAGGTGACTGCAGTATTTTTCGGACGGCCAGAGGTAGACAAAGCAGGTTGGCTTCCTGAAGTCCTAGGTGTCTAAAGCTAACCGCAGCTCATCCCACGCCACCTTGCTTAGCAGCATTGACATTAAAAGTACTGGGGATTGTATTTTAGGCCAGGGGATTTACCCCACAGATAAATACTGTGTACTGTATGGAAATCTCCCCACCCTCACATCCTGCCCTAGCTCACAATGCCCTCTCAGGTGGCATATTCATTAAAAATGCTATATATAGCGTCTGCTTGCCTTGGCTTTCAAAATAGCAGATGGGGAACAAAAGTTATTGACTGAAACCTCTTCCCATGATATATATGTAGACTTCAACCACCTATAGTCCTGCATGTCTACATATACGCAGTATATCATATATTGTGTTTTTACTTCTTATGTCTCTTTAATCTTAGGCCAATTAAAATATATATGGAAAATTATGCTTAGAATTGCGGCTTTGGCAGTTTTTTTTTTTTTTTAAGATTTTATTTATTTATTTGAGAGAAAGAGAGAGAGCACAAGCGGTGGAGAGAGAAGCAGACTTTCTGCTGAGCTGGGAGCGGAGATCAGTCTCCTTCCTAGGACCTGGAGACATGACCTGAGTCCAAGGCAGATGCCCAATCATCCAAGCCACCCAGGTGCCCTGGCAGTTTTTCATACAAAATAATTACTGTTGGTTTTAATATCAGGATGGGTGTTATTAGGCTCACCATTCATTTAACTCTCATTCACTATTACCCTAGTGTATATTTAATTGCCCTCCTGTTTTGTTCCCTGTTTCTACCCTGTGTTCTCCTCCCAGATCGTGAGCTTTCTGAAATTAAGGTCATGGCACACACATACTTCACTATCTTCCTTGTTAAGAAGAATTACCCATGGGGTGCCTTTGTGGCTCAGCCGGTTAAGCATCTGTCTTCTGCTCAGGTCTTGATCCCTGGGGACATGGGATGAAGTCCCACATTGTCAGGCTCCCTGCTTGGCAGGGAGCTTGCTTCTCCTTCTCCCTCTGCCCTCTCCCAGCTTGTGCTCTCTCTCTCTCCCTTTCTTGCTCTCGTGCTCTCTCTCAAATCAATAAAATCTTTAAAAAATAAGAATAAAAATTTAAAAAATTAAAGTTACCCAAAACTTGTAAATAAAACATTTGAAAGGCAGGCAACATGTACTTTCGGTGCCATAGTAAAGCATTCCTTAACATGCCAGCCCAAGGACTATTTAATTGTCTAAGAGAAGGAAGTAAAACCATGGAATTGTATCAGTAAGACCAAAGTATTGCTATCTATTATTTTTAGCAGCTTTTTTGAGATACATTTCACATACCATAAAAGCCATCCATTGAAACTGTATAGTTCAGTGGATTTTAGTGTATTCAGACTTTGTAGCTATCATAATGTAATTTGAGACATTTTTGGTCCCTAAGAATGCTATCAACTACTGATTCAAGTCTCAGAGTCAGTGAAGTTCTGTAATGACTTATAGATTTTTGTTTAGAAGAGATGAAAATGCATTCTGACTTATAAAGAAAAGATAACCCCAAAGGTTAAGATTTTATTGTCTTGTAGAGATTTAACCAGTTCAGTAACTAACTTGGCAACGTCCACCTGACATTCTTTTTCCAATGCCAATGGCTATTCCTCCGATTCTCTTTGGAACCAGCTTTCCCATCCTGCTGGTTCCCTCATTGGTAGCTTAATTAAATCTTCGAGGTGTTTTTCTATATTTGTATGAAAGTCATGTTTAGTAATTTTTGAGACTTACATTTGATAACCTGAATGCTCTTAGCACAATAATGGGCAATGGAATGGCCAATTGGTAAATATATCCTGACTTATTGATCTCTATTTTTTCGATAGGAGATGTGTCAAACTTTTAAAGGTTGGGAAGAAAGAATAAATTTTTGAAAAGTCTTAAAGAGAAATCAGAAAACAAATTTTGAGTGATATTTTATGTTTTGGTTCTCAAATTCTGAAATTTTGTGCTACAGAGAGTTACCTTTGAATGAAGCTATTTATTTCTTTTCTATATCAAGGCCTGAATCAATGAATGGTCTAAGAATAGAGCTTTACTGACATAACATTTTTATAGCTCTGTAAATCTTATATTATAATATTAATATTATATTATTAATTAATAATAATAAATAAATAAATTATTAATTATTATATTATTAATATTATCTATTTCTGTAAAAGTAGTATAACCAACAAATCAAAATCTGAAAGGTATAAAAGAGAGTGCCCAGGAGAGCTAGGTCTCCATCCCACCATTTCCCCCAGCCAACAAGTTGCCCCAAGGTCGTTCCTGTTACCAGTTTCTTGTCTATCTTTGTACACATATGTACACACACACAAACATCATTTTAAGATTTTTGATTCAAAAACATATGGCATACCATATATGCCATTTTGCAACTTGCTTTTTTCATCTACTATCATCTATTGAAAGTTGTTTGACACCAGGATACATAATAGTTGCCTCAATTAAAACATGTCTAGCAACTGATCATTTTTTACTTCTGGCATTGCTACCACACTCGTCTTAGCCATCATCATCATCATCATCTCTTGCAGGAGCCACCCAGTCTCCACTTCTGTCCCCCTGCACCTCTACAATCTCTACATCTCTACGATCTCTACATCTACAACATGGTGGCAAGAATGATCCTCTGTCTACAGCATCATCACCCCTTTAGAGCAAAGCCAAAGACCTCACAGTTCTACAAGGCATGTCCAACACCATCTGCTCCCCCACTCTCACCACAGTTGCTTCTTGGTCTCATCTCCAACCACTTTCTTTCATTCCACTCTTGTCACCATCACCACGGCCCCTTGGTGTTCCACTAAAACACCAGCAATGCTCCTACCTCAGAGTCTTGGCTCTTGCCATTCCCTCTGATTGAGAGGCTACACCCTCAGATGTCTGTACAGCTTCCTCCTTGACCTCCTTTAGGCCTTTGCTCAAATATTGGTTCTCACTGAGCTTTTCTTGACCACCACCTCCTGCTCCCCCTTCTCTGAGCATGCTCCCATCCAGTGTTCCTACTTTATCTTTCTTCACAGCACTTATCAGTGGGCCTGCCAACTATTTTACTCATGTATTATCTATATACAAGCTCTGTGAAAGTGAGGGTGTTCGTCTGCTTTGTCCACTGCTGTACTCTTAACACCTAGAACAGGGCCTGGCACAAAGTAGGCACTTAATAATATTCATTAAGTGGCGGTATCGATGCTGCACAGTACTCATATATGTGTGTTCTACTTATGTGACTGAGTCTGGTGTAGTTTAACCACTGCCACAAGTGGGGACTTCCATGTGCTTTTGATCTCTTGTGACTTTGAAGAAGTTGTTTAACTTCTTTTAGACTTGATTTGCTCCTTTATAAAACACGGATAGTAGTTGCACATATAATTTATAAATCTGTTGTGAGGATTAAATTTTTAAAGGAATGTGAAGTGGCTAGTAACATGGCTGGCTTGTAAGTTCTTAAAAATGATTGTGTTTTCTCTTATTATCAGTCATTCATCGGAAATAAACTTATGGGACTATATGGTTGGCTATAATATAGAAAAAACCAACTTCTTATTTTTAAACCTGAGAGTGTTAACTTTTAGTGATTGTCTCCTTATTATAGAATATAAGCCACTTTATTCTTTTTTTTTTTTTTTTTTTGGAGAAGTCACTTAACACCTTTAGGAAAAAAATGTTTAGCTCTTCAGAAGTAAAAACCTTTATCTTTGCAATTCCATTTTCTAGCTGGTCCCCAAATTCATACTTGCTCAATCAATTTTGTGGAATAAACAAATAGAAGAATTAATCTTGGTGGCCAAAAGGAAGTTCCTATTTATTGGAAAGTGACAATGTATCAGGTACTGTGGTAGGCACCAGGGATATAAAAAAGAATACTTTTATAACCCGAGTGGCTCAGTTGGTTGGGAGTCCAACTCTTGATCTCAGTTCAGGTCTTGATCTTAGGGTTGTGAGTTCAGGCCCCGTATTGGGCTCCTGCTGGGCAAGGAGCCTACTTAAAATAAATAAGTAAAGTTTTAAAAAAGAACATTTTGTTGTTGAGATTTATTTCAAGAACTCCACCTGGTAATTTTTTTTAATGTTTTATTGATTTATTTATTTATTTTTATTAACATATAATGTATTATCAGCCCCAGGGGTACAGGTCTGTGAATCGCCAGGTTTACACACTTCACAGCACTCACCATAGCACATACCCACCACCTGGTAATTGTTGAGCTGGAGGGAGGCACATTTTATTTTAGAAGTAGTTTTCTAACTGGGGGAGGGGGTATTCGGATTCATCACCTGTGTAAAGTAAAAAAACAAAAAACAAACAAACAAATAAACAAAACAAAAAACAATGCCAGGAAGATGTCTTTGCCATAATTTCTCTGAAGAGCTTTTCAAAGAAGCGAAACATCAGTGGTTTATCAAGTAGACATCAAGAGTGAAGCAGCAGGCGTACCAGTGTGGGAAATCCTATGGTGATTCAAGACCTGTATGAATTCCTGTGGTTCCCAGTAAGTCCCCACGCATATTGCTAACTGCAAATGATTCCATATTTGGTGCAGAATGAAAGTCTAATGGTGAGCCATGAACTTTGAGGCAGAGAAAAGTCCTGATCTGAGTCACAAGACCTGGGATGGAATCCAGCTCTGCGTTCTGACGCTGACCAAGATAATCCTGAGCCTTAGTTCATCATCATAAAATTACGGTTTTAAGATTTCACCTCCTTCATACTAGAAAATGGGTGAGAGAAGCCTCCCTACCCTGGAAACCACTGTACAAATGGAGCTCTGGTTCTAACAGGTAGCAGAAGCCCCTTGGGGCTATTTACTCAGCAACTCCTTCTGAGAGCCTTTGAGCACATGCTCTATGCCAGGGCAAGGAGAATGGCAGTCCCAACAGGATCCCTGCCCTTAGCAAGCCCACAGTCCGCTTCCAGCATTGGATCCCTGGGACATAATGTAGCAGATGCAAAAATACACTTGCAGGAAGATGATCATTATAGGGATCTCTATAACAACGACAAAACTGGAAGCAACCCAGATATTTACAAAAGCAGATGGTTTCATACATTATGCATCCTAACATCTTGATTGAAAGAATATGCAGCCTCCCTACACCTCCACCCTATGGGAGTCAGCCTTTCCCCCGGGGGGGAGGTGGCGATTAGCTTGGGGAGAGACTGGTGACCCTGCCCCCAGGGGGTGGCTGCTTGGAGGCTGGGACAAAGGGGTGTATGATGGGGACAGGTCACAAAGGACTGTGGAGGATAAATGAGGTGGTGAAAGGAGGTTTAGGCAGAGCCCTGCAGGGAGATGGGCAGTTGCCTTCACTCCCTCTCTCTCTCAAGGACTCGATTTGTGGCTGGTGGAGCTGTCTCAAATGAAGAGAACAATGAGCAGTGAATGTTTACCTTACTACACGGCCCACAGCTACCGTTCAATGGGCGTGTTCAATACCTCCATGGGGGACCTGCAACGACAGCTGTATAAGGGAGGAGAGTATGACATTTTTAAATACTCTCCTATGTTTGAAAGTGATTTTATCCAAATTAGTAAAAAAGGAGAGGTGATCGACGTGCACAACCGTGTCCGAATGGTGACTGTGGGCATCGCGTCCACCAGCCCCATCCTCCCGCTACCTGATGTCATGCTGCTGGCTCGACCAACAAAAATCTGTGAAGAGCATGTCAGACACGCCCAGACCACCAAGGGGAGAGGTCGCAAGCCCACGAAGACCCTAGAGCTCACCAGGCTGCTTCCCCTCAAGTTTGTCAAGATCTCCATTCACGATCGGGAGAAACAGCAGCTGCGCCTGAAGCTTGCCACTGGCCGCACTTTCTACTTGCAGCTGTGTCCCTCTTCAGATGCACGAGAAGACCTCTTTTGCTATTGGGAAAAACTTGTCTATCTCCTGAGACCACCAGTGGATAGCTGCAGCAGTACCCCGACCCTGCACACGGCGGAAGCAGTTCCCCTAGAGGATGACAAGGGCCTAATGGTAAGCAACAACAGAGACTCAAGAGAATGGGGCAGGGTGCTTTGGTAGCACAGCTCAAAGTTGGTCCTACAGAAGCTCAGGTGCTCTCTGAGGCTCACCTGGAAAATGCACTCCACTTGAGTAGGCTCAGGGCCAAATGAGACCCCACTAGGGGATTTAACATCCCAGGGAGTTTCCGAGTGCTTCTCCCACTTGTTCCACAAGGCTGAATTTCAGAGAGACGTCACAGACCAGCTGTTCTGGTCTCATACCCAGGGTTGTAACCCCTTCCCTCCAAATGGGCATCCTGCTGGCCCAGTCTCTTCTCCAATGCTTACCCCAACCCAGTTAGTCTCAGCAGCTGTGGAACATTGTTAGCAATTAGGAAGCCTTTCCTTCACTCTGTATCCCTGTGACTTCCGTGTGCTGATTAAAATCAGGACCACCCACGTGTGTGCGCACACGCACGATTTTCGCAGCCACCCAAATGCAAATTGTGTGGATCCCTTGGCCCAGTATTCCTACTTCTAGGAATCTGTTCTGCAGAGATGCAAACACATGTATAAAAGACAAGTATATGAGGATGGGGAGTTGTATCAGTGCTTCCCTGGTGCTGGGATTGTTAAGGAAAAAGCAAGTGACCATTTGACAGTGGTGCTGTAGATGGGATCTTGCCTCAAGTGGGAGCACAGATTCAATCATTTGGAAGGTCCTGCCGCTTAGAAGCCCTTGGTAGCTCAGCTCCAGCTCCACGTTGAGAAAGGAGTAGACAGTTCTAGGCTCAGTTTATCATCTCTCTCTTGCCTGTTTCTTCTCCCCTTGGCACAGACCGCAGAGCTCCATAGAGAAGGGGATCGAGATGAGTTCAGGCTTCACAAGCCTCCTCGCGAGGTGTCCAGAGCCACCTCCTCGGGGTATGCTGGGGGAGAAGGAATCCATCACGCGCACAGCCGAACGCCGGGCTCCCCTGCAGTGGCGAGGGCTGCCGGGAGCGCCGAAGGGGCAGCCGCCAGGGCAGCCGGGAGCATGGCGGGGGTGGCCACGAGCGCTACCTCGGGCTTGGCCATGGCTGGGGCAAAAACGAGCTCTTCGTCAGGTGCGCTGAGCTTAGCGGCCACCAAGACTTCGAGCACAGGCCAGGTAAGCACGGCCCTGTCTGGAGCCACTAGCAGAGGTCCGGGAGAAAGTGGATCCAACAAGGCCATTGCAGGGGCTCTCAGTATATCCTCAGAGAGTACGAACGTGGCGTTGGGGGCTGCAAGCACGTCCTCCGTAGGTGCCTCGGCCCCAACGACGGGGCCTGCCAGCCTCTCTCCAGGGAGCAGCCTGAACGTGGTGTTCGCAGGCGCATTGACGACGGGCGCACCTGCTGCAGAGAAAGCCGCCGCCTGCTCAGCGGTAGGACCCCTAGTCTCCACCTTGCAGAGTGAAGGCTACATGAGTGAGAGGGATGGAAGCCAGAAGGTCTCCCTGCCCCGTGCTGAAACCCGGAAGGGAAAAAAAGAAAGAAGAGAAAAGAAGGACAGGACTTCCGGGAGGAAAAGTTCCCGTCACCACAGGACCAGGGAAAGTCACCACAGGACAGGAGGGGACAAGTCCACCCGGAGATCATCCTCCCACCGGTCCTTATCCGGCGACGACAAAAGAGAGGACAAAAAGGAAAAAGGGAAGAGCCACGGAAGAAGCAGAGGACACAGCTCTCACAAGGGTGGCGGCCACAGTGCAGGGGCAAAGGAGTCAAGGACAGCTCACAAATTGGGGAAGATCAAATCCATAACCAGTTCAGGTGCTGTGAGTAAGAAATCCAGTAAAATCGGCTCTTTCTTCAAGAACTTGAAAGTCATTCCTGGCTCAAAAACAGTGGTCAGGTCACACGATAGAGGGCTAGACTTCGTGGCTAAGACAGTAGAGAAGCGCAACATAGAGGCCAAGTTAGAGAAGGCCCCGGGCAGCAAAGATCTGGAGATCTCTGGTACCATGACATCTGAGACAATGGAGACCATAGTCATTGAAGCTAAATCAGTTTAAATAGGAGCCCGGGCAGGAAGCTCACAGTGGAGATCCAGCCTCAGGGAAGTATCCCTAGAGAGCCCATTTTCGCTTTCTCTAATAAAGGAAATCATGCAACTCCAAAAGAAATGCTGTCTCGTTTGCATGTCTATATCCCCTAGCCTGGTAGTGACCTCACAGTGGCTCCTGTGATGTGACCCAGGCTGCAGCCTGAGACCCCAGCCTCCAGTCAAACAGAACCTCTCCTTCTACCCATGACTGGCAGATCCAGTATGAGTACCATGCTGTGCGTCCACTCCTCTCTGCCTTTGTTTTCCCCAAGACCATGTCTACAAGTCGCAGACTATAGCCTGGAAAGCACCACCAGTGGCATGTTCCCATGTTCTTCTTTCTCTTCTCCAAAGGTCCCTGAAACATGGACTTTCAGTCCAGTCCACAGACTAAAGACAGGACTCGTGTCTCCTCGGAATAATCAGGAGGTAAAGGAGATAAATAGCCACATTTGTAGATGATCAGAATGAGGAGTTTATCATCTAGATCAGGAATTGGCAGCCAGAGAGCCAAATCTTGCCAACTGTGTGGTTTTGTAAACAGTCTTATGGCAACATAGCCACAGGCATTCATCTATATATTGTCTATGGCTACTCTCTCATTAAAGTGGCAGATTTGAATAGTTACAATAGAGACCTTTAGACCTACAAAGTCTAGAGTATTTACTATCCGGCACTTTACAGAAAAGGTTTGCTTACTCCGGATCCAATATTAACGGCTCTTCCTCCCAGCTATATACTTTAGAGAAACTCTCAAATGTGCTTACCAGGAGACAACTAGAAGAATGCTTACAGTAAAACAATTTGTAATAGCAAAACTCTGGAAACAGCACAAATGTTTATCAAACAGGAGGACTGATAAATTGTGGTATATGACTACAGTGCATATTAGATAACAGTGAAAAGGAATAGTAGCTCTTCATGTTAGCTTGGATGAATCTCACATAATATTGAATAATAGAAGGAATAGAAAAATACATAGGATATATTCCATTTACAGAACACTTCAAAAACAAGGTCAAACAACATGTTTGGGGGTACATACTAAAAGTGTAGAGAAAAACGAGAAAACAGTAACACAACATTCAGTATAGTGGATATCTATAGTGTGGAAAGCCAAGAGGGATGATCTGGAAGGTACAAAGAACTTCAACAAAGTGGGGATTGTTCCATGAAGGAAAGGACTGTATCCACGCTAATTTGTTAAGGAATCTTTGTTTTAAATTTTAACATCCCTGAAATGAGGATGGTTTTTAAATTGTTGTCAGTCTGGTGGCAGTCACCACTTAGAAATACCTTGACAAATTTCACTTACATTTTCCTATTAATATATGCATAAGAGAGGTAAATGTTAAAAGATCTATGTTTGAAAGATATCTTCCAGTCAGTATAAAATAAAAATCTAAGTGATAGGGACACCTGGGTGGCTCAGTCATTCAGTGTCTGCCTTTGGTTCAGGTTATGATCCCAGGGTCCTGGGATCAAGTCCCGAGTCAGGCTCCCTGCTCAGCAGGAAGCCTGCTTTTCCCTCTGCCTGCTCTGCCTGCTGCTCCCCTTGCTTGTGCTCTAACTCTGACAAATAAATAAATAAAATCTTTTAAAAAAAATCTAAGTGATATAAATACTCAGAAATCAGGAACATAGAAAAGGTATAGCTATATTGTTAAAAAATAATAGAATAATCAAAAGTGCTGTGTACAAACGAACTATTACATATGCATGTGGAAAATAATTCCAAAGATAAAAAGTCATACTACATTCAGAATGAGATGATAAATTTTATAAATTTTAAAAATGCCTATTGTAAAAAAGAAATAGGGTGCTATTAAGCATCTCCCTTCAATTCAAGTCATGATCCCAGGGTTCTGAGTCCCTTATCAGGCTCCCTGCTCAGTGGGGAGTCTGCATCTCCCTCTGCCTCCAGCTCTGCCTCCCACTCTCCCTGCTTGTGCTCTTTCTCTCTCTCTCTATCAAATAAATTTTAAAAAATTAAAAAAAAGAAATAATATTGTCTTTTCAATTTAAAAAAATGTTATAAATAAGTTTTACAAGTCTATGAAAACCATTGAACTGTTAACAGATGATAAAGGTTGGTTTTGAGAGAAAGGATTCTGAGAACCGGTGTGTTTGTATGAGCCTGGAGGTCATCCTCGCAGCCTTGCAATTCTTTTCTCATTCTCTCTGACAATAGTGTCTGCTAGGATGGAAGTTGGGTTTCCAGTAAAACCTGGGGACTTCCTCTGTAGAGCACATTTGTGTGGCAGAGGTGGGGGAGGTGAGAAATGAGGTACTCTCTGGAAGAGGTGGTAACTTGGGAGTATCAGGGGGAAGTCCTCCTCAGTTGCTCCGGTGGGTGGCTGGAAAATCCCACCTTGTGATTTCCGATATACAAAGATCAATAGATGCTGGGGATTATAGTGTCCTTGGATAAGTAGGAGAGATAAAGAGGCATGTCTTCAAAGACCTGACAGGGGCTTTGGAGAAATCTTCTGGGAATGTGAGAGGCGATGTGGTACAGGGGAGAAAGAAAGGGTACTCATTCCAAAGCCTGTGACTCAGAGTCCCAAATTTATGCTATGCCAGAGATTGAATTATTGAAGATACAGATGCCTTAACTGCATGATTATATAGACCATGGCTTTGTCTTTTGTTCTTCTCTTAGTCTTGTTCTGTGCATTCCTACTTCCATATCTCAAAGGCCTTCTTTAATTCAAATCTTGTTTGTTCACCATGCATGGTGTTATCTAAGCACACCTATGACTTACACAAATGTCACCAAAGTAAAATGGAGGTGGGAACTTGCACACTACAATGTGCTCTGCCAGGCACTTTCTCTGCACTTCCTTTTCTATCTTGACAGTCGAGAGACTCATGCATAAATTCGTAGGTATTTCAAAGCAAGTACCTCTTCCTCCTGAGGGAGATATCAATTGAGGCATCAAGTCAATATACCCTATCAGATAAAGTCAATATTTTTGACAGCAATATTCGTCACCATGGTAGCAATTCTGCCGCTGTAAGTGCAACGAAGCAGTGGTTGGTTGATTACTAACCAGCATCCCAAACATAAAGTCTGGCACATGCACAAAAGATGAAAAAGGGATCTTTGGCCAGCAGCACAATAAGGTCATTCATGGTGTTGCTGAGCTCGAATGGAGTCCTTCAGACACAGGATGTGCTCTGGTGAGAAGAAGCAAGGTGCCTCAAAATATTGAGGGAAGTGTCAAGATTGATGTGAAAGTGATGGGAAACGATGCAACAGGATGGGCCACACAAGGCTTTGAGGTCATCTAAAGGACTTTAACTTCTGAACTTAGAGTAATGGAAGCCACTGAAATGTTATATTTATTTATCTTTAAAGATTTATTTATTTATTTGAGAGAGTGTACACCCACACCTGTACAAGTTGGGGGAAAGACAAAGGGAGAGAATCTTTGAGCTGATTCTGTGCTGACCATGGAGCCCGATTCAGGGCTGGATCCCACGACCCATGAGATCATGACCTGAGCCAAAACCAAGAATCAAACACTTCACAGACTGAGCCACAAGCGCCCCTGAAATGTTTCAAATAAAGGGGTAGCTTGATCAAATTTGCACTTTGTAAAGGGCACTGTGGTTGCTGTGAAGAGAAATATTTGGGGAAGAGTTTGTTGATATGAGACCTTACGTCATTTCCTGTCTTTTGCCACAGGACCCATAAAATGACGAGATTGGAGGGGATGTTTTAAAAGATACATTTCCATTTGAAATAGCCATGTGGGGTAGTCATTCCTTCAAGGAAGGACTTGAAGCCACAGCTGGGAGTGCTGCCCGTGGACAGCCTTAAGCTGGCAGTGAGTCTGGAAATTGCTTCTGCTTCAGAGAACTCCCTCACCCAAGGTAAAACTTCCCAGAGCACACAATAAGAATGGATTAATGTGGAGTGCGAAGATACGACCACCTTATTCCAACAGACCAACTCTCAAGGGCTGTTCTAGTTCAAGAGCTCCCCCTGGAACAGGCATCACAGCTTGGCTTTGCCCTGAGGGCACTCCTGTTTGCGTCCTTCTCTTACACACGTGCTAGTCCTAGGGGGCGCTCCTTAACATCCCTCTCACGAACGCCATCTCAAAATCTGCTTCTTGGAGAACACAACTTGTGATGTTGTGTCAGTGTAATGTGCTGTGATCACCTTCCCTGATTCCATGAACCTTGTGAAAATAGTTGGTGATAGCCAATAAGGGTATGCTACATTCTCTACACAGCTTTGAGTTTAAATCATTTAAAAATGAAATACATTTCTTTATTGCAAAATTGTATCTATTTTATAAATTTTAGAACATGTAGATATGAAATGAAGGAAACACCCCCACTGATTGCCTTGATAATTCATTGCTTACCCCAAAATGGACCAGTCAGACTTATGCTTCCAAAAAGATAGAGTAGACGTATTTTTCTCTATTCCTCTCATTGTTAATATGACTAAAGATCTATTAGAAGATTCTGAAAGATGGAGAGAAGAAGACAGATCAGCCAGGAATTGTAGGTAATGAGGAACAACATGGTGATGAGTTCCTTGGATTTTCTTTTTGCCTTATACATTCCAGACTTGGAGCTGCAGAAGAAGCTGGCAATCCTAGAAAAAAGAAAAAGTTCCAACAAAAGCTTTATCTCTCTACCAAGAGACAAGTAAAGGAGCAGGCAAGAAAGACATAAAGCTTTCAAAAGAAGAAGAAGAAGAAGAAAGCTTTTAGACAAGAACTAGCCCAGCTAAACACCACAGAAAAAACCATGCTCCCTAACTCCCACAGCACATTACACATTACACTATCCATGCAAGCAAGGGTCAAGTGGGGAGTCTAGACTAATAAGGCATCCCATACACCCAATTGGGTGGTGTCAGAGAATGGCAAGTAAGGAACTAGGGCTTTTATCCAGCCAGCTGGTAATGAAGCTCCTCCTCATGTATCCCCATGTAACTAGAGACCACGCAGGGAGCTGGATATCTCACCAGGCCAGATATCTCACCTCTAAACTCTGCTATATGAACTGAGGCCAATTGGGATATCTGGACTTCTACACTAGTAACAACATGGTGTCCTTCTCCCACCCCCATTTCCTTGCGGGAGTAGTGTCAGAAGAAGCTTATTAAAAGAAGTTTAAATGAGACATAAAGTCTGCTAACATAACACAAAAATGAGTTTTAAACAGTGCAATAGGCAGAAAGTAAAAGGCATATGGATCAGGAAGGAAAAAAAAATAAAACTGCCCTCGTTTGCAGAATTTATGACTATGTGCGTTGAAAATCCCAAGCAATCTACAAAAAAGTTCTAAAAAGTAGGTGATAAAAAAGAAATAAAAATAATAATAAAAAATAAAAAGTGAGGTCAAGTTTGCAGAATACAAAACCAATCATATTTCTCACCAAAGAAGATTCACACATGGCAAATAAACATAAAAAAAAAAAGGCTCCACATCATATGTCATCAGGGAAGTGCAGAGTAAAACAATGTGACACCACAATACACCTATTAAAATTACCCAAATCCAAAACACTGATACTCCTAGTGCTGGTGAGGATGTGGAGAAACAGGAATTTACTCACTGCTGGTGGGAATGTACAATGGAACAGCCACTTTGGAAGACAGTGGTGGTTATTTTACAAAACTAAACACACTCTTATCATATGATCCAGCAATTGGGCTCCTTGGTACTTACCCAAAGGTGTTGACAACTCCACACAAACCTGCACCTGGATAGCAGCTTTATTCATAAGGGTCTAAACTTCGAAGCAACCAAGATGTTCTTCAGTAGGTAAGCGTTACGATAAATAAACTGTGGTACATCCAAACAACGGGATGTTATTCAGCAGTAGAAGGAAATGAGTTATCAAACTATGAAAAGACATCAAGGAAACTGAAATGCATATTACTAAGTGAAAGAAGCCAATCTAAAAAGTCTACATACTGTATGCACCCTGGAAAGGGCAAAACTATGGAAACAGTAAGAAGATTAGTGGATGTCAGTGTTCAGAGGAAGGGAGAGATAAACAGGTTAAGTCCAGGGAATTTTTAGGGCAGTAGAACTTACATATGATACTCTAATGGTGGATTCATATCATTACATATTTGTCAAGACCCATAGATATTTAGCACCAAGAATGAACCACAATGTAAGCTATGGACATTGTGTAATAACGATGTATCAATGTTGGTTCATCAGCTGTAACAGATGCACCAGTCTGGTGGGGAATGTTGATGGTAGGGAAGGCTATGAGTAGTTGGGGGAAGGGGTTGTACAGGAGTTCTACATTTTCTACTCCACTTTTTGCTATGAGCCCCAAACTGTAAAACTTTGAAACTGAAAGCTCTAAAAAATAGAGTCTATATAAAAGTTGTGCTTACAGAGCTTTTCTGTTATGGAATTATGGAACTTTCTCCTGAACGCTGGGAGGAAAAGCTTTTTTTCCCCCATTGGATGTGAATCTTCACATGAGCTTTGAAATGTGTGAGATTGCTATCTCTGAGGTGTATATATTCAATGATACATACAAAGAGGGATACCAATAGAAATAATCGATGTCAAATCTTTTTTTTTTAAGATTTTATTTATTTATTAGACAAGCAGAGATCACAAGTAGGCAGAGAGGTAGGCAGAGAGAGAGGGGGAAGCAGGCTCCCTGCTGAGCAGAAAGCCCAATGCGGGGCTCGATCCCAGGACCCCGGGATCACGACCCAAGCCAAAGGCAGAGGATTTAACCCACTGAGCTACCCAGGTGCCCCTCGATGTCAAATCTTTTAAAAACTTAGAAACCATGTGATTCAGTGATTTCCAAACTTTTGGTTCAGTTTGACCTTTAAAAATTCTTTTACATGAAATCTTCAATGGAATCTAGTAAACAAAGAGATGAAGGTATAGGTGTTCTGGCTGAAGGTAGGGATAGAGTGATCAGGCTAAAGATCTACCAGTTAGGCTCTCCTTTGCCTCAGTAGATACCTGGAAGGCATTTCCATGACTTAGAGGCTACTGACTCTGCCTAAGATTCTCATTCTGCTGAGAAGAGATTATTGGCTTGCCTGAGGTTACCTACAAGACTGGTTGAACTATGGTCCTTTTGACTCTCAGACCAGAGCTTTCTTCATTCTGCTCAACTCCGATTAAATTGGAGGGTTCCTCAGCCCAGGTTAACATGTGCTGAAGAACAGATTGGGACTCAGGTGTCAGAGCTGGAGAAAAATGATAAAGGGACAAAGGAAAATAGATTCAGAAGGAAGATAGCCAAATCCTGTATAAACCACAACGGCTAGAGTCAGTATATACAGGGTAAAAGAGAAGATGTGAGTCCAAATTCATAAAAGCTCTCTCTCCACCCTTTGGAGGCCCAAAGTTCTAAGAGAAGTCCATTTTGGACCTGAAATAGGTGGAACCAAGTGGACAAAGACCTTCTCAGATAACTGCGGAGAAATATCTTCTGGGCTTGCAGTGGGTTGGGCCACGTTATCCGCAGCCCCTAGGATGGTAGCTGGCTTCTGTAGATAAGCAATATATTTTGGTGAATGAACACATTTTTTAGAACACAAATGCATCATTAAAGTCTAAAAATCTGCCTAAGAGGATGCTTTCAGGAAAATGATTCCAATCTTTGAATGATAGAGTCCCCCGGAAGGATCTCTCCTCTTTAAATGACAGTATGTGAACTACTGATCCTGTCTTTATTTAAAATTATAATAGTTTATCCATCATGGATGGATTTTTTCCTCTTAATATTTATCTTTAAAGTATTGCATTTAAATAATATTTATCTTGATTACTGATTTGCTCCCCCTCCTTAATTTTGCATCTGAGGCAAGTGCCTCACACCTGACCCTAGGCCCAGTGTTGATGTGAAGTCATATCAAAGGCAGGCAGCTCACATTGTACACACTTGCCATTCGGAAGACATGGAGTTTTTCTTCTTTCTTTTGCTTTTGTTCAATATCCATTTTTCAACAAAAATATATTTAGCCCTGGCTATGTGGGAGGCAATGCTGGGAATGTCAGAGCTGATGCAAGATAAATCAGGAACTGAGCTCTTGCCACATAAATAAAGCAGGTGGATAATTGCAACTTAAGGAAGAGAGGTGCTGTGAGCACAGAAGAGAGGCTATAACAGGGTATAGAGGTCATTTTTATTTGGGTGAACCTGAGAAACCCTTTGGAGAAGGTCACATTTGAGATAGACCTCAAAGAATTACCTTAAATGGGTAGGATATAGCCCAGATTCTTTGGGGAATTTGTAGGAAATAAATAAAGCAACCAGTGAAATGGGTAGATTTTGTGATGATTCCAAAACAGTTACAATAATGGCAAGGTTACCTTGTCTTTGGTGAAATTCCACATCATAATGTAAATGTGGACTTTAACCATAGTAACAGCTACAACAAACCATCCAAAAGGGCTTTCCTGCCTTTTTGTAGGATTCTAAACCCTTTTTAATTTCTTTAGCTTGCGAGAGCTAACTGAAATTGTCCTTCAGTGGGACCTCCTATGTGGAACACAGATCTTGCTGTTGTAAAAAAGTATAAACTGGAGATCTTCCCAAATGCTAGGGTTACTGCTGCCCCCTGCTGCCATGGAAAGGTGTAGCAAGAAAAGCAAAATGCAGGCATCCTCCCTATTTGCCGAAGGCAGGTCTGGGTTATTGAGATTGTTGTTAAGATAAGGTCTGTAGTACCAATAACATGAAAATGGTAATTACAAATTGAAACTAGGGCGCCTGGGTGGCTCAGTGGGTTAAGCCTCTGCCTTCGGCTCAGGTCATGATCTCAGGGTCCTGGGATCGAGCCCCACATCGGGCACTCTGCTTGGCAAGGAGCCTGCTTCCTCCTCTCTCTCTCTGCCTGCCTCTCTGCCTACTTATGATTTCTCTCTGTCAAATAAATAAATAAAATCTTTAAAAAAATTGAAACTATACAGCAAACTGTGGGGGAGCAATACATTAGCCATGACTCTCACCTAAAGTGCATTGTTTAAACAATAATATGTGAGCTGATAAAAATCAGATGACAGGAAGAAACAGGGCCTGGAGATGAAAAATTTAATTTTCCAGCCTCCATTTTTCTGTCTGGGCCTAACAAGCAGAGATACAATGTAATTGACTAATACGACCTCAGAGATTTTTATTTATGAACTCTAACAATGATGGAGGTAGTAAGACCAACAAAATCAAAATCTGCTTGGGTCATATTCCCAGGATCCTCGGATCAGGTCCTGCATTGGGCTCCACACTCAGCGAGGAGCCTGAGTCTCCCTCTGCCTGCCACTCCCCCTGCTTTTGCTCGCCCTCTCTCTCTGACAAATAAATAAATAAAATATTTTTTAAGAAAGAAGAAGGAAAGAAAGAAAACATGGGAAAAATCTTTGTGATTTCAGGTTAGGCAAAGATTTCTTGGATAGCATACAAAAAATATAAACCATAAAAAGAAAAACGATAGACAAATAGGACTTTATCAAAACTAAAAATGTCTGCTCTTTGAAAGATACTGCTAAAGAAATGAAAAGATTAGCTACAGACTGGGAGGAAATATTTACAGAGCCCATATCTGATAAAGGATTTACATCCTGGGTATGTGAGTGCACCTGCAGTCTTACAACGGAATATTGAGAAAACAAAAAAGCCCGTTAAAAAAATGGGCAAAAAATTTGAACCGATAGTTCACCAAAGAAGCTACATATGGCAAATCAGTACACAAAAGATATTCAACAGGAAAATGCAAACGAAAGCACTACATAGCTCTTAAAAAGTAAAAGGAAAATGGCAAGGGTGGTTGAAAATGCCAAGAAACCACAAGTCTCATGGTCTGCTAATAGAAATGAAAAATGATACAGCCTCTTTTAGAAAACTGCTTGACACTTACATAGTTAAGTATTTAATTATTATAAGACTCAGCAATCCCATTCTTATGTAGTTTTTCAAAAGAAATGAAAACATACGTGTATATGAATGTTTATAGGAAATAACCCAAACGTCCATCAACTGGTGATCGAAGAAATGAATTTTGGTGCATCCACACAGTGGAATTACTCCTTGTCTGTAAAAAGGAATAAACTATTGATACATTCAACAACACTGATGAACCTCAAAGGTTTTTATGCTACGTGAAATGTCCACATATTGTATGATTTCATTTATATGACATTCTGGAAAAGGCAACGCCATACGAACAGAATCAGATCAGTGGTTACTAGGGGCTGGGAGTGTAGGGACGGGGCTGCATACAAAAGTTGCACAAGAAGAATTGCTTGGGGTGATACAAGTATTTTATATCTTAATTCTGGTGGTGGTTGTTCTAGGACAGTATGTATTCATCAAGCTGATTGAACTGAAATTAACCTGAAGTTAATTTTATTGTATGTAAATTATTCCTCAGTAAACTAATCTTAAAAAATATTTCTGCTACCATTTAGACTCAAATGATAAATACTGATGTCTTTTATGATGTGCTGAGGTAAGACTCCAGTTACCACAGACCCCGCCTATTTCTGCCCTTCATCTACCACTCTTCTTCGCTCAATCGTTAGAGAGAACGTAGGCCCCCTCTGTCTCTGTAACTTGGGAAGATCATGGCAGTCTTGGGCTCTTTGCACTTGCTATCTTCCAGGTCTTTGCATGGTTGTCTCCTTGTTCATGTCCTATCTCCAAAGTCACCCGGGGGAGAGGTTTCCCTGATCATCCTCAATAAAGTAGCTACCCCCAAACCACATAATTATCACATTATTTTATGTTATCTTTTCCCTCCATATCCCTATCACTATCTGAAATTCTTACTTGTTTCCATGTTGCTCTGTGTCTCTCCATTAGAAGGCAAGGCTTTGTCTTTTTTACCTTCTAGAACAGTGCTGGGCACAGTAGACAATTTGTTTCATGGACATATTCCTTTGCAAGCTATAGGAGGCATCTTTAAGGAGTAAACTTTCCACTCAGATTCTAAAAATATAGCCACACAAATAAATATTTATTACATGCTATATTTTCACTAGCCTCTTTCACAATATGAATTTCATACCATTATTTATTTGTAGTTTATTGTAAAGAACACGAGACTGAGAGTTAAGAGTTCTAGATTCTAACCTTGATCCTGCTATTACCCAGAAAACACTGCACCTATGGGTCCAGCAACTCAAGTTCCAGGATTTTATCTCAAGGAAAAAAAAATGGATATTATGTATAAACAGATATGTACCAGGATGTTCATCCAGTATATGCATAATAGCAAAAATTTAGAGGAATATAATTTCACACAATGGGGCTTTGGCTAAATAGACTGATTTATCCTTCAATGTCACATTGTGAATTCATTTGAAAATGTGATTGAATTCATTTTGTTACTTATACAATAAATGTCCATTGAGTACCTGCCAATTTCAGCCACCAGTTCTAGGTGCTGAGAATGTAGCAGTGAATGAAACAAAGTCCCTACCCTCATGAACCCTGTATTTTGATGGGTAAGAAAAACAATAAAAATAAATAAAAATACTTCATAATATGATATCACATAATATGATATCACTTCATAATATTATATCACATATAAGTTCTATGGAGAAAGGATACTGCATTGTAAAGGGACTGGGGCATCTCCCAGGAGAATGATTAGGGAAACTACTATTTTATATAGTGACCAGGAAAGACCTCATTTGATCACATTTGATCAGAGACTGGAATGAACTGAGAAAGTGAGGCATGTCAACATCTGTGGAAGAGAGTTCCAGGCAAATACAATGCCCCTGAGGGAAGAGTTATGGTGGCAATTTTGAGGGAAAGAAATAAGGCCTGGAGAAGAGTGAGCATGGAAAAAAATGGTGGGAAATTATATTGGGGAAGCAGCCAAGGACTGGGTTTTTTAAGGCCTTATATAGGCCATTGTGAGGATATTAGATTTTTATTGTAAGTTTGATAGAAAACCTTGGAGAATTCTGAATAAAGATAATCTTCTATTATAAGACTGTGATAAATAGGCTAGGGGAGGACAAGAGTAGGAGCAAGGAGACCATTTAGAAGTCTATTTCAGAAGTCCGGTTTCCAGTCCTATGGCATGGACTAGGACCATAGCAGTAGGAATGGTGAAAATTGGTTATGCTTGGGACTTTTACTTATTCTAAATGAAAGTAATACAACAGGCAGGTATGGTAGTATCAGAGAAAAAAAGAGCAAAACATCTTTAGATCTGAGTCTTTGCAATTGAGTGAAGTGCCATTGAGTAAAGATGTGTGATAGTGTTGGGTGGGGGGCCTGAGGACAAAGGAGAGTGTGTTGCCAGGGCCTGGATATCACCTGGTTATTATCACCTGATGAGATCCCACCAAGAAGTGAGAACTGAGTCCTGGGACAATTCAAAGGATCAAACATGCCAAATGTGGCTGAGCTTGGAGTAAAATGAGGACTAAGAAGGACCATGGGAGGGCCTGGGATGGGTCACATTGAATAAGGAGAGGGTTAAGATCCAGGCAGGAAAGATAGGAGGCCCCTGACCCCACTGAGGTGGCTCCCACAGGGCCTACATGACCAGGCTCACAGAAATCCCACATGTGGAGAAACTCGGAGGCATACAAAACCAGAGAGAAAGGGAACAAATCAGACTGCCTGGCCCTGAATGTTAGAGAGTACTTTTTTTTTTTCTTCCCCTGGCAGCTATATTGTAATCACAGAAACTGACCAGACCTCAAAGAAGTAGGCCATTAAGGATATTATCAACAGTCCTTGCTTAAACCAAGACCACACAAGATTTTCAAGGCCACAGTCTTCCTGGTCAGTTCTCAATAAAAGACTGCCAGTAAAAGGCCATAGTGGCAACCCATTCGAGACCCCTTTTACTCTAGAGAGCTTTTTTCTTTCCTTTCTGTTCTCACCTTCGCTTAATAAATTTTCATTTCACTCTTTTTTGTCCATTCATTCTTTGACTCTGTGAGACAAGAATCCTAAAACCCTGAAAAAAGCATTGGTCTTATTTGGGAAGAAGAGTCTGAATGGGGTACCACTTGCAAGTGAATGGATTTCTTCAACAAATACATTGGTATGAGGGGAGGGGAGAACTGAGATGGAGAAGGCTATTAAAAAAAGAAAACCACAAAGGGATTAAGCACCCTGACTCTTGGTTTTGGCTTAGGTCATGGTCTCAGGGTTGTGGGATCCAGCCGGTGGGCTCCATTCTCTGCCTGTAGTCTGCTTCTCTCCCTCTTTCTCTGCCCCTCTTCCTGCTCACAGGTGCGCCCTGTGCTTTCTTACTCTAAAATGAATAGATAGGGGTGCCTGGGTGGCTCAGTGGGTTAAGCCTCTGCCTTCGGCTCAGGTCATGGTCTCGGGGTCCTGGGATCGAGCCCTGCATCGGGCTCTCTGCTCAGCGGGGAGCCTGCTTCTCCCTCTCTCTCTGCCTGCCTCTCTGCCTACTTGTGATCTCTGTCTGTCAA